>NC_085996.1:3979977-4059321 GCF_030014385.1 Trichomycterus rosablanca | reverse complement strand
ACATGATGTATAGATGGGAGTGCTATAGACATAATATACAGATTGAAATTAAGGTGATACAGATTAAGGTGCAATGAACATAATAGACAGATGTATACGATATAGGTGGAAATTATGAACAAATGAGAAAAGGTTTGTAGCGCAACCTTTACCAGGAGGAGAGATGTGGCGGGTTAACGAGGGGCAGAGTTCAGTATGGAGACAGCTCTGGGGAAAAAGCTGTTCCTCAATCTGCTGGTCTTGGTCTTGTCTAGGGCAAGAGGGCAAACAGTCTGTGTGCAGGATGGGAGGAGTCCTTAAGAATGCTGCGAGCTCGACGCAGACAGCGTTTCCTCTGTACTTTACAGTCTGTCACATTTGTTCAGTCATTCAGAAAACCATGAACGATCTCTGTGGATAAAAGGTAAGATTAAAAAACGATGCTGAAAAAACCAGTACCTGTCTGTGCACTCTCACAAACCCAAATACAAATAGAAGGGTTGCTTCAGGAGGGCATCCAGATTTGCTGTAGAGACCTCTATATAAGCGATCAGCTGAAAGAAAAAAAATGAAAAGGAGGTTAACAAATCATCAATCAACATTTTTCACTTTCTCAACTTTACTGGATTTGAATTTGTAATAAATTTAAACCAGAGTCTTTGTTCCTTTATAAGCATCCCTGTTGGAAATGTCAAAATACGTCCTCTGCTCTGTACAGAACCTGTTTTTTATCAGTCATTCGGTCTTTGACATGTACATTCCTGTCATTTTGCACTTTTACATCAATTGTTTGTCTTTGGTCATTTTATTAAGAACACTCGTCTGGTCTGTACCTTCACTGCCGTTCTCCTAATGTAGCTTTTCCACCTTTTTTCTCTTCACAGATGAAGTAAAGTGTCAAAAGTGTCCAGAGGGAACTTATTCTCTATCAGGTTCTGTAGTGGGAGATTCAGTATTTGGAGTGGTCCTCAGCGTACTCCATTGTGGTGTTGATTGGAACAGTGATAGGAATCCTGCTACTGGTATCATCGCTGATCTATTTCGTTCTACACAGGAACAATTCCATAATCGAGGACAACGTAGTCTTGTCTTGTATTATGATGTTTGGCCTGATGGTGAGTTTCGGAGGTCTGATTCTCTTTTTAGGCTGGCCCAGCGACCACCACTGCAGGGCCCAGCAGGCCATGTATGGTCTGGCCTTCACCCTCTGTGTGTCGTGCATTCTCACGAAAGCTTTTGTGTCGTTCTTAGCCATCATGTCTATCAGCCCTGAGAGGCAGCGCTTCTTCAGTAAGTTTAACAAGCGTTATATCATCATCGCTCTACTGACTGGTGCTCAAGTTCTTGTTTTTTTCTTCTGGTTCATATTCGGTTCTCCAAAGGTTGAAGAGAAGGAGTTATCTGAGTCAGTTATCAAAATCCGTCAGTGCACTCAGGGCTCTCTGGTCGGAGCGATGCATGTCTACATTGCGGCTCTAGCCATGTCGTGCTTCTTCTTAGCCTTCAAAGGAAGAGTGGACAATACTGAGCCGATAGTCTTCAGCATGCTCTTTCATTTGTTCGTCTGGCTTTGTTCAATTCCACTCTTCATCACCCAAACGGATCAGCGTACCCTCATCCAGGTCTCTGCCATGATGGTCTCCAACTATGGAGTCATCGTCTGCCACGTCCTCCCAAAGTGGCATAAAATAATCTCGAAAAAGATCGATGACGCGAAGCCAAAACCCGAAGATGACATGAGCGAAACATCTGAGGACTCAGGACTTAGTCCTGAAGAAGAGTTACCTTCACCCAGCGCATCATCACAAACCCAACTTTGGCATGAAGACTTCAATGACCAAATGGGGTAAAAGGCTGCAAGAAGCAGGAATCAGCTCACAAAATGACTTTTAATTACTTCTGATCAGTTTTGGTAATCATACTGGCGGTACTTGCTCTACAAGTTCATTCACTACACAGAATGTCATCTGGAGGAATTTTATCCAGGCTGTTTAAAAAACGGCCTAAAATAGTACCAAATCCTGCAGAAAAGATAAAGCGCCAACATTTAATGAAAAAACTAAATGACAGAAGTGTAGAAAGCTAATCCCTGTTTCAGTGTTAAGGTTAAGAGAAGGTTTTAGGATGTTTTCATTGAAGAAAAATAAAAGCCAGAATGTTTGTAGTTTTTACTAAGATGGTTATAACAAAATTTAATCATTTTCCTAACCGCTTATCCAATCAGGGTCGCAGGGAGTGCTGGAGCCTATCCCAGCTCTTCAATGGGCGCAAGGCACACAGTAACACCCTGGACGGGACTCAGTCCATCACAGGGCACACACACACACACATTCACCTACAAGGCAATTCAGTGTCTACAATGAACCTGACTGCATGTTTTTGGACTGTGGGAGGAAACCGGAGCTCCCGGAGGAAACCCACACAGACACTGGGAGAACATGCAAACTCCACACAGAAAGGACCCGGACCGCCCCACCTGGGAATCGAACCCAGGACCTTCTTGCTATGAGGTGACAGTGCTACCCACTGAGCCACCGTGCCGCCTGGTAATAACAAAATTAGCCAAATAATTTTTTACCTAATAATCTTATTATACATGTATGTACAGTATGCTCTATATTTCACTGATGAAGTATATTTTACATGAAATGCTGAATGGTGAGAATGGTATGAGTGTATTTGTATTTTTTACTGTTTTATTAAAACATTTTACTACATTTTACACTGTATGTTTCTTCTGTATGCTTTGAGAACTGGAGAAAAGCTGTAAATGTTTAACAATATTCAATATTCAAGTGTTTATATAAATTTGTTAATGAGCCATTTTTACTGGCACACACTGGGATAAAAGGCTGATGAAGCACTGAGGTGGTTCATGTTGGGGTCACAAACATTAAGACCTTAAAATCAGATCACTGGCCAAAATGTTATGACGTGTAACATCTATAATCTCAGACATACGATCTTTACAGGTTGTACACAGATTGTATAAACGTATCTCAGGGGCTCAAAAAAAGAGCAAAACAACTTTAAATCTTTCAGCTCAATCACATTAAGAGCGCCGAGCTCAAGCTGCTCTGCAGGTAAACAGAATATAAATAACCTAACACTCACATAACAACTCTTACAAGAACAACATTTCAGTCTGTGTTTCATCTTCAGACTCGTTCAAACAAATACAGTAAATTCAGAAAGTATTCAGACCCCTTGACGTTTACAGGCTCTGTGATGTGAATTTGATTTTGCAAGAATATAATTTATCATTTTTTACTGTTTTTAAGTGAAAACGTTTTGAGTTTTCCGAGATGTAATTTAAAATAAAAAACCCTGTAATCTCTCCCAAAGATTACACCCAAACTCACGTGTGCAAAGCTTGTTGAGACATATCCAAGTGCAACTTGCAGGTGTAATTGCTACCAAAGGGCTTCTACAAAGTATTGGGTCTGAATACTTTTGTGAATAAGAGACTTCAGTTTTCGTTTTGTTAGCTTTTTTTAAATTCTCCAAACACCAAACAGCAAGTTTCGAGACATTCGAGAGGTCTGAATTTATTTTCTGAATTTATTGTACATATCGTCGCTGTCTGTTGAAAAACACGTATCTCCAAAAACCCAACTTTTCAGGAACTTTTTCCTCTGACAGTAACGGTGCAAACAAACCACAGATACGCAATTTAGATACAATAGGGCTCATTTACCACTGCACATAACTTATCTAAGATGTTTCTAGTCTGAAAAAGACTGAGTTCACGCAAAACATAAAGTGAACTAGTTAGTTTTTGGTAAGTTAGCTGGCTAAGGTTAGCTGGCTAGTCAATATGCAAGCTAATCTTCAAGTAAACATGTAATAAGAACCACTCATATGAACGCGAGCTCACACACGATTGTGACAAATAAAAGCGTATTTTAGAGACCAAAGTGCTCATTTTAAAAAGAAACAGAAGTTTCATTCTTACCTTAAAGGCTTGAACTACTCGGACGCAGCAAACAAGTTCCAAATCTTTCAACTCAACTCAAACTGAGCTTTATTAGTTACATATTAGTTACAATATAATCACAAAATAAAGCAAAAATAAAAATAAAGAAAACAAATAAAAGCAGTACCAAGGGGGGGGGGGGGGGGGGGGGTCGGGGAGGAGATACACGGTTTTGATGGACAGGTCTAGCAGCCAATGGAAATACTCGTTAAAGAGATTGAATGATTTTTCATCTTTTTATTGGTCATTTTGATATTCGCTGCTAAGGACAGACAGAGATTTATACCCATGTAAAAAAACTCCGCCAAGGACGGTCCCAAGCCCGGCTGCAAAAGGAGGAGGGTTGGGCGTGGGGCTAGCTACCCCACCCTGTAAAAAAAAACCCTAGCTACAGAAACGCCAACAAGAATACTAACAGACACCACGGACCTGGGAGAAGATGGACCTCCAGCTGGAAGGCGTATGACGTCGGACGGTGAAAGCCAGAGTCATCTAGAAGCCGTCGGGCCGAAGACCATCGTCTCCACCAGGACCACCACTACCATCGCTACATGGAACGTCCGGACCATGTATGAGACTGGAAAGACAGCGCAAGTGGCCGCAGAGATGAGGAAGTTTAACCTCACCGTCTTAGGAATCAGCGAGTCAAGGTGGACTGGCTCCGGGCAGAAGCGACTGACTTCCGGCGAGTTACTGTTGTACTCGGGACACGAGCAGGAAGAAGCCGCACACACCCATGGAGTGGCCCTGATGCTTTCCAAGTCGGCACAGAGAGCGCTCATTGGGTGGGAGGCGCACGGACCATGGATCATGACAGCCTCCTTCCATACAAAGAGGAAGAGGATCAATATGGACATAATCCAGTGCTACGCCCCGACGAACAACAGTGAAGAGGAGGAGAAGGAGAACTTTTACAACAGACTGTCAACCACCATACAAGACAGACCAAAGAGGAACATCGTCATCGTAATGGGTGACTTCAACGCCAAGATCGGCAACGACAACCGAGGGTACGAGGAGATCATGGGGC
This sequence comes from Trichomycterus rosablanca, assembly GCF_030014385.1. Lineage (NCBI taxonomy): Eukaryota > Metazoa > Chordata > Actinopteri > Siluriformes > Trichomycteridae > Trichomycterus > Trichomycterus rosablanca. The sequence goes on along the minus strand of NC_085996.1, from coordinate 4,054,336 downwards.
AGCAAGGGCTGGGCGAGATGAACGAAAACGGGGAGAGATTTGCCGATCTATGCGCCGCAAGTAACCTGGTCATCGGAGGAAGTGTTTTTCATCACAGGAGGATACACAAGGCGACTTGGGTGTCACCAGACCTGTCGACGGAAAACCAGATCGACCACGTGTGCATCGGGAAGAAGTTTCGCCGCTCTCTTCAAGACGTACGCGTCAAACGAGGAGCAGACGTTGCTTCCGACCATCATCTCCTTGTGGCTAGATTGAAGCTGAAACTGAAGAAGAACTGGACAGGGGGGTCCAGCCAACGACAGCGCTATAACATCGCTACGCTGAAAAACAGCAAGAAGAAAGACGAGTTCAAGGTCACCCTCTCCAACAAGTTCCAGGTCCTAGAAGAGCTGCTTGAAGATGAGACGATAGAACAGAAGTGGCAGAAAGTGAAAGAAGCGGTGACTTCAACATGCCAAGAAGTTCTGGGCTTCAAATCTTACACACACAAGGAATGGATCTCAGCAGAGACGCTACAGAAGATAGAAGAAAGAAGAGAAAAGAAAGCAATGGTGAACAACAGCAGAACAAGAGCAACAAAAGTAAAAGCACAAGAAGAATATACAGAAGCTAATAGAATTGTCAAGCAAAGCATCAGAGTAGACAAGCGGAGTTACATAGAGTCACTGGCAATAGAAACAGAAGAAGCAGCGCATCAGAACAGCACCAAGGACCTGTATCCCATCATCAGGAAACTATCTGGAAAGTTTGCCAAGCCAGAGAGGCCAGTAAAGAACAGGAATGGAGAGGCGATAGCAGACGAAGAAGGACAGAAGAAGAGGTGGATCGAGCACTTTCAGGAGTTACTTAACAGGCCAGCTCCTGCAAACCCACCGGAGATACCGCCAGCCGAAAGCGACCTGCCAATCAGGTGCTGTGCACCCACGAAGGAAGAGATCCGAAGCGCCTTCAAGCAATTGAAGAACGGCAAGTCTGCAGGACCTGACAGCATCCCGGCAGAAGCGCTAAAGGCGGACGTCGAGACCAGTGTGGAGCTCCTCCACCCACTCTTCTGTAAAATCTGGGAAGATGAAGAAGAACCAACTGAGTGGAAAGAAGGCTACCTCATTAAACTCCCCAAGAAAGGTGACCTCAGTTCTTGCTCCAATTACCGAGGGATAACGCTGTTGTCCATCCCAGGGAAGGTGTTTAACCGCATCCTGCTTAACAGAATGGAAGACGCTGTTGACCCGCAGCTTCGTGACCAACAAGCCGGCTTCCGTAAGGAAAGATCGTGCACGGACCAGATCGCAACCCTGCGCATCATTCTGGAGCAGTCCCTAGAATGGAACTCGCCTCTCTACGTCAACTTCATCGACTACAAGAAGGCGTTTGACAGCGTCAACAGGCAGACCCTCTGGAGACTACTGAGACACTACGGAGTGCCAGAGAAGATTACCAACATCATCAGGAAGTCATATGAAGGAATGACCTGCAGAATAGTGCATGGCAGACAGCTCACCAACGCCTTCGAAGTAAGAACTGGAGTGAGGCAAGGCTGCTTACTCTCGCCCTTCCTGTTTCTGCTGGCCATAGACTGGATCATGAAGACATCTACAGACCAGAAGCGTAACGGCATTCAGTGGACACTTTGGAAGCAGTTGGACGATCTAGACTTTGCCGATGATCTGGCTCTCCTCTCCCATACCCAACAACAGATGCAGGAAAAGACCAGCATCATTGCGGACAACTCAGCTAGATTGGGCCTTAGCATCAACAGAGGGAAGAGCAAGGTGTTCAAGATCAATGCATCTAACGAGACACCCATCGCAGTCCAGGGTGAGGCGCTGGAAGAGGTGGATAGTTTCACCTATCTCGGCAGCATCCTGGACAACCATGGAGGAACAGATGCAGACGTCAGAACCCGCATCGGTAAAGCACGAACAGCCTTCCATCAGCTGAAGAACATCTGGGGATCCAGCGAGATCAGCATCACCACCAAGATCAGGCTCTTCAACACCTTAGTAAAGCCAGTACTACTCTACGGAGCAGAGACCTGGAGAACCACCGCCATCACCATGAAGAAAATCCAGGTCTTTATTAACACCTGCCTCAGGAAGATCTTAAAGATCCGCTGGCCCGACAAGATCAGCAATGTAGAACTGTGGCAACGAACAAAGCAGCAGCCTGTTGACCAAGACATCCTTCAGAGACGCTGGCGATGGATTGGCCACACCCTCCGCAAACCTACATCAAACATCACCAAACAATCCCTCACCTGGAACCCTCAAGGGAAGAGGAAGAGAGGACGGCCTAGAAATACCTGGCGCCGAGACCTGGATGCAGACGCCAACCAGATGGGCAAGACGTGGGGACAGCTGGAGAGACTCGCCCGGAACCGTGATGCCTGGAGAGAGCTTGTCGGCGGCCTATGTCCCAGACGGGACCACAGGCGGAAATGAAATGAAATGAAAAAAAGTGAAAACTGCTTTATGTTTTTCATCAGACAGCAACGATATGCTATATAGTGGAAGCCAAAAGACCAGTAGTGAAAATGCTTTTATTTTTATTAATGGGATTTTACTGAATTGAAATTTAATAATCAGTTTAAAAATTAAATAAAAAAGTAAATGGCTGATTTGTATAGCTGTGTGTCATCTGCATAACAGTGGAAATTTTTTATAGATACTAATAATAGATAATAATCCAGGTATGCCTTCTGTATCAGGTACTAAATAACCATGATGATTTTTATTTAATCAGGAATAATCGCCGAGGCACCTGACTTCTGTGAAGAGATTAAACGGAGCTCTTACGTGGGCACCTTATTCCCTTATAGTGACCATCTGCGAGAAGCGAGGATCACCAATCCTGCTTTATCCTCTTAGTCACTTGACTAGTGGAAGAAGGCACGGCACAGATGAGAAACTTCTGGTTATACTGATTTGTTTTTGAAGGAAAGATTTTGCAGGGAATAATAAGGAGCCAAGACAGGAGTCATAGGATGAAACTGAGAATCTAAGAAGATGACTGTGGAATATCTGTGATAAGTAAGGTTTGCTTTAACTCAATCTAATTTAAAAAAGCTACGGATCATTTTCATTTGGTTCATAAAAAATGGGATGCTCACCTTTGAAAGGTCAGCTCTGTACTGGAGTCTACAACCACAGCCAGAAAGATCTGCAGCTTCAAAGCAGCAGTGACTTCTCGTCTAACAGGACAGAAGTACAGAGCTGGACCGAGACAGGTGAAGTTCTCACTGGACCAGCGGTTTCAGAAGAAGAAAGCAGTGCTGCACCACTCCAAGGTAAAATATCTGCACCCAGTGACGTGTTATGTGAAACTACTACAACTGCTGATGAAAGTGTTGATGTACCAGAGACAAACTCACAGGAGGAATTACTGACCGAGGAAACAACAGACATGAAGGATAAAAACGGCAGCAAAACAGCCAGGAGGAAAAGAGGCAAAGAAAAAGTGTCGGTTTTCTTAAAAGAGCAGCAATTGATCAACAAACAGCTTACAAGTACCTGAAACCCAATTCCCCCAAATACGAGTCCCTGCTAGGACTCTTGGACAAGACAACCCAAACCCAACTGTCTATACAACCTTTGGTGGATTTACTAGTATTACAGTATGAGGAGATCATCCAGACCTTAGAGGAAATGACGACTCAGGGGGAACAATTGCTGGACCTTCGCAAAGACATGGCCGACTGGCCGACGGCACAAAAGGATCGACAGATAGACCCAGACATCCGAGAAGATGATGTGAATTCAGATGAAACCCCTCCAGACCTACCGCAGATGCTCCAACACTTCATTGACGAAATGAAGCAAGTTGGAGATTCACTGAAAGGACTTGGTGACGCCGCCATAGAGGAAGCAGCTGAATATTTTGGCTCAGTCTCACAACTGCTGGGGGAAAAACTGGCAGGCCAAGAGAACAGCTGAGGAACAATTGAATCAAGTGTTGGCTAGTGTGGAAGCTGCCAGCTTAGGGAAGTCCAGTCCAGAAGACTCCTCTCTGCACAGCGAGGACAGCGGCATCGGTGCAGACAACGACTGCCAGATCGGTTCAGCACGAGTTCGCGTCCATCGCAAAAGCTCTGGGTCTGGAGCCAAACCTGGTTCTTCCACTGGACATCCTGAGAATCCTGAAGATTCACCTGATCAGCTTAGAGAAGATAAAGGGGATAAAAATGATGAAGATTTTGCTGATGATGATCATGCTGACAACACGCCTGATGTGAAAGAGGAAGTACAAGATGAAGTGGAAATGAATAGTAATTTGGAAGCCAAAAATATGTCGATTCAGTCTCAGAAAGACCTCAAAGCGCAGCTTCAGTTCAGCCTACAAAATAACTGGCCAGACAATAGTACTGTTGATCAGACTTATCGAAAAGATAGAAACATCAGACGACCCCAAACTGTAAATAACCCCCCTGTACCTTGTCCAGGTAAACCTATGTATCCTGGTTTGAGAGGCACATGGAGGTCACAGTCTGCTGATTGCTTATACAGTAAAATAGACTACATGGTGCAAAGGCAGGACAGATGTCAGAGCATCAAAAAAAACAAGACGGCACAAAGTCCACAATATGGAAACAGGGTAACAGTTAAACCTAACCTAGTTCCTCGCTTGCCTCCTGTATTTGTACCTGAACCACCTGGGAAAAATGCTGTCAAACGACTTATCTGCACCTTCAGCCAGGGGGTACAGGACACGTCCAACCACAAGCCCAGCAACAGGTCTGCAAGATTTAGAAGCAGAAGGGTCTTTCCTGCCTGCATTAACTAACTACAGGGCAAGTGTTTCCACCACTGACCACAACAATTATCCTCCTGAAAAGGAGTTCTCGGTACAGCCTGAGGAAGTGGACGCTGACAGTCTTCCACCTCCTCCACCCGAGGTACTAATGGACAGCTCCTTTAACAGCAATGATGATTGCAATCCAAGACAGGATCGTGGTAGAATTCAGGGACTACGAGTGTCACTACAAACGGTACCTTTGCTTCCCAGCCAGGACAATAATTCAGAGGGATCTCTGACTGACTGCCACATTTGCTTCAGATAAACAGGAAGCTGACAGACTTTTCCAGCATTCCCATAAATTCAGCCCAGGAGATCAGAGTAGTTACACTACTCCACCGGCCTCCAGGGCCCAAATTCCACCCTCAAGTTACTCTGTACGCCACAGAGATCCAAGTCTACCCACTGTATCTTCATCTTCAACCTGTCCTGTTCAGTGTGAAACCTTCACAGCTCCACCATCTTCATGTGTCCAAAGCTGGACCAGAAAAAGCAGTGATGATGAAAACGGATTTTTGTTGGCCTCTAATTCATCATCATTTGGTAGCGCTCAGACCCAGCTGAAGACTCAGTCGTCCTCCCAGGCTCTGACACCTTCCTGTAGGTCCACATTACCACGACCGTGGGGAGAGGTATCCAGAGGGAGACTGCAGAGTTCCTGCTCTGGCCAGACCTTTACAGGAAGTTGTTTTTTAGCCTACAGACCAACTCCCAGGCAGCGACCATCTTTATCCAGTGTCTCAGAACCACACAATGAAGGCAGTGATGATAATACGTCAGCCAGTGAGAGGTAAACGTGTCCCAACACATAAAACACCATGTAAACGATGTGCTATAACTTTCTTTAACGTAACAGGACATGCTGCAGGATTGAAAAATGTTCTAATCAGGTCAGATAAATATCATGGTGAGGAATGTGTGTTCTGTTTTTGTGGTGAATCTTCATGCCATCAAGATGATCTGCAATCACTATAAAGGATCTTTATGTGAAAATGTGTGTCAACCCATCTGCAATACACTATATGGTCAAAAGCATGTGGACACCCCATCCTAATTATATTTATGGGACCATCCAACTACAGGCCTTGATCAGGGGCAGTTGTGGGGCTTGACTGGCAACCTGATTACTAACCCAGTACCTTAACTACTGAGTTACCACCACCCTAGGTATTATTGAGTCCTGGTGTAGCCATACCAATCACTCTAAGTGTGGTTTAATGTGTGTGGTGTGGAAGAACTCCAGTTGAATGCACATCCTGTCCCAAACCACACTCCACACCTTTTTTAGAATTTGGAATTCTGACACACTTCATGACCCTGTTGAAAGCCCTTCTAGAAAAGAGGAGTGAAGAAGAGCCCTTGGTTTTGTACCGAGAGGTTCAACAAACGTTTGTCCATATAGTGTGTGACAGTGAGGTAAATTAGAGGTAGACGTGTAAGAACCTCATGAACCTCAATAGTGCTTTTTTAGTCAACTATTAATAAAGACACTGCGCTCCAGGTGAGAAGATTCGTGAGTGTTTATGTAAGAACCAAGACGCTTCCACATTAGCTGCTGAACCGTTCTGAACTCGTGACCAGGATGCAGCGTGGAGCTGCAACACTAGCGCATTCACCTAGTCTGATTGGGAGGATTAAGTTTAATCCCCCTAGATTAAGATTTACCTGATCATGACTGAACAACAGCTTAGACGCCTGCCCTGCTGCCTTACATACAATTCCCCTGCATTCTCCAAACCCAAAGCTGAATAATAATAATAATAATAATAATAATAATAATCCTTTCAATGAGTTTTACTATTAGCTTCACTGCATTTGAAAATCTTGGCCTTAGCAGATACTTCAGAGCCAAAATAATGCAGCATGGTGTGCCACAAGGTTCTGTTCTAGGGCCCTTTTAATCTTCTAAAATATGTAACAGAGTGTGTAACTATTTAAATAAATAAGAGTTATTCTAAACAGTTTATTCAGACTGAGCAGCTCAGAAAAACTGAGTTTTGGATAGATAAAAATAAATAAAATACATTTAAAAATGATTTTTGATTGTTTACTTATTCTGTCATAATTCTTTTGGCTGCTCCGGTATATTAGGGGTCAACACAGCATCTGTATCTGGTCTTTACATAGCTTGGCACAGCTTTTATTCTGATACAACCCTCCTGTTTCTGTCTGGGCTTGGAACCAGCACTTACAAGTGCACCTCCTAGTGCTGTTTTGACCATCCAAACCCTGGATCCCCAGATCTCAACAGTAAAGGACAAATGTACCACTGTGCCAACCGAGCGCCGCTTTATTCTGTCATTATAAGATCACTGATTTAATTCTTGACCTTAATGCTTGTTTTGTAAAACCAAAACTTCACTTAAGGACTCAGCCGTAACCCTCAACACTACTTTCATAATTCTGATATAAACTTTTCTCTTAAATCTCATCTGTTCGGTGAGTAAAGCTTATAATAAAATAATCAGTGAATGTCGGTAAGTTTGTAATGATTCACCTCTGTTGGATCTGATCACAATGGTTGCTCTTTTATCTTTGCTCTTTTCTAGAAGAGACTTGGAGCAGGACAGTGTTTACAGCGCAGCAGGTCGAACCCGAGTCCAGCCAGATTAAAGATAATCAGGATTAAGTCCTTTTTTAACCTCTCCATCATTCTGAGGGGCGATTTTAAAAAATACGTCCAGATGCTGAAATAGGAGACACTTTGTTGTCAGGTGATCATGTGTTTATAATGGTGTAATTATTTGTGTTTGGATGCAAATTTGTTAGCGTTTTTATGTTAATTAAATGTAATACAGGTCACTTATTACGAAATACTTGCTGCTATTTAATACAAGATTATAAAAGGTCCTTGTTTTTGATTGGCTGACAGGTGTATTAAGTAATAATAGGACAGATCTAGGATAGAGCCAGTAAATAGTTTAAACATGACCAGTTTTCCATTAATATTATTAGATATTTTACAAAAAACAAACAAAAAAAAAAAAAACAAAAAAAAAATATATATATATATATATATATATATATATATATATATATATATATATCTTATATATATATATATATATATATATATATCTTATATATATATAAGAGCTGAAAATAAATAGGCCAACTGCCGTTAGCACTGAAAGGAAACGTGCTTATATGTGTGTTGCCCTCTCTTCTTGTGAACCACAATGGGACCAGATCATACATAGCAAACAGGCCCATCCTTCTCATTGAGTAAGTGAATTTTGTTTGTTTTGTGTTTTAGTATACATTTATAGAAATATATATTTTTATGTTGCCTGGGTCGCGTTAAAACATCATGGACAAGATGTGGGTCACCAGAAAAAAGTTTGAAAAACCCTGCTGTATTGAATGCAGTGTAGTGGTTCATTTTGTATGTTCTTAGTTCCACCTAGTGGGGAATAAAAATGGCTGCACTGAGAAAAATCTAAAGTTGTGCATGAAATCCTCTTTTCTTCATGGGATCATAGAGTCAGAGTGAGCATCTCAGTGTCAGTGTAGCAATCCTCTTAAACCCAAGACCTAAGAGTCCAGTAGCCCAAGAGTCCAGTAGCCATGAATTGAGTATTGGGGGGACCAACTCTACTGGGGGTCCCTGATGTTCTAAACATTTCTGCCAAATCAACGACTAATGCTAGAAAGTTCAACAGGTTTATTTGTCATTTTTATGTCAGTATATGTCCCTCACATTTGAGAATTGGGGTGTTCCCCTAATATATATTGTGATTATTACAGCTCTTGGGGTACCGTATTTTTTGATGTTGGTTAATTTATTGTCAGCTACATACAGATAATTTAGTGTTTGGTGGTTAAAGTTTGGGTTTTAAAACGTTTAAGTTTGATATCTGTGTTTTGGACATGTCTTCTACAGGAAACTCTCATCTGCACATTTATTTTAAAGCTGTTTATATCTAATTATTACAAATAGTGACATGTATTATTTTACTTTATGTCACTAATGTATTATATGTGCATGCACACTGTAAAAAAAAAAAACTGGGTGCCAAACAAATGCCAGCCACTGTGGGACAGCTCGGTGTGACTGGGCATTACTGCTGGCAGGGACACAGGGAAGAATGTGGGTATTATTTCAGACTGGTAGTGAACTCATGCTCTCTATGGCCCTAGAGCACGAGATTTAGCTTCCCTTAAGAGCTTTAACTTCACACTTTAATAATATCGTTCACAAATGTTAGTCATGGCCGTGCATTAGGCTCTCATCCCACATGTTAACAGAGCGTGGGCATGAATTATGCATATTGATAAGGTCACCAGCAGCTCTCTGTAGGGTTGTTTGTTCTAACACACTGTTTGTTTGCTGTACAGGCGCCATGGCAGAACTCGGTGCAAAGCATTTTCTGAAGAAACACCAGGCGGAACTTATCAAAAGGACAAGAAATCCATTAGGTCTGGCTGATGTTCTGCGTGGGAAGGGCATTATTAAAGCTGAAATGTATTCTAACATCAAAAGACAGACAACCAGCCAGAAACAAATGAGAGAATTATACGAGCACCTGAACAGCGAGAAAGCCTATCAGTGTGTTTATGATTGGCTAAAAGAGAACGAGTCTGATTTAATGAAAGAACTGGGTAAGCCTGACTTTTGAGTTTTGTTTTTAAATCATAATAATAGAACTAATAGAATTAATTGCTTCTGTGATTTTGTTCCAGCTGACGACTGTGTTTTAGATAAATACCTCTTCCCCTTACCAAGTCCTAATGGTCATTAGTTGATGGTAACCAGTAACCAATGGGCATATATAGTGATCCTTCAGAATAACACATCACTGAGTGTGAGGTCAATAAGTTTTCATGCTTTACTGAATCAAAAACCAGCCCAACATAACAAACATGGCAGTAAAACAGTAACATCAAAAGAATTTGGTCACTTTTAGCTTTAAAACTAATAATTATTAGACAAAAAAGAACATACTTGTTATGAATTGTTGCTACACCTGCCGGTTTGGAGATGGGGGGGGGATTCATCTGATCCCAGGGGTGCAAAGTTAAGCATTTTACTGGTGTAGCTTGATAACAAGTTCTGTAGAGAACTTATTCACTAAAGGAGCCGAATATTAACTGCTGGCTGTAAGAAATGACAGAATTGATCATGATCATTGGTTTGTTGGTTGATTTATTAACATTTCTAACAGAAATGAGGTTGACAATGCCGAACCAGAGAGTAAGTCACAGTAAAACTCTGACCTATAGGGCTGAGGTCCCCAATCTTTTTTGCACCATGGACCGGTTTTATTTAAGACATAATGTCACGGACTGGCAGGGTGGGAGGATTTAAAATAAAATAACTATGTAACTGTGTAATAACTAACTCACAATAATGGAAAATCAGCTTTTTTCAATGCAACAAGACGCAGCTCCCACCTAGTGGTGATAGGAGGCAATAGCGCCTGAAGTGTGTTGAAAATTGGCGCAGTGTTTTCATTGCTATTGTAGCGTCTCTAATTATTTTTTCTTTCTGTGCGGCCCAGTAATAAATGACCCACAGACTGGTAGCGGTCTTTTTTTTGCGCAACGAGATCTGATCTGCACATCAGTTCAGCATGGCAGAAGCTCAAGTTATGCCTGGTTCACACTACATGATTCTAGCCCTGATTTTCGCTCGGTGACGGGTCGGTGCTGGATTCGGGAGGAACTCGGTGTTCGCTCTGCGATCAAAACTCGGCTCTCAATCAATGTGAGAAACAGCGAGGGGAAACACAGGGGCGAGGTTGTAAACAGGTGGTTCAGGAGCGGAATATAGTTTCTATCAGAATACATCAGCACACGCGAGTTTTACAGTATTTCTGACCTGATCGTTCTCTACAAAACAAAATATTTATTAACCTCCAACTCACTATAGAACAAGCCATGCTGCTCGTGTTGCCAAATCCACTCAGATTCATTTATTTCATCGGCGCACAAACTTTCATCTCTCGCTACTTGTTGATGTGCATGTTTGGACGTGGTATCATTAAACCTTTCATCACTTCTCACGTGTGTTTTCGTGACAGAACGTAGTTTTGGAGAGCAGAGAAGCTCACCTGTGATTCCCCCTGGTGATAGATGGTGTAGTGTAAAAACCCCCATCGCCGATCAGTCGTGTAGTGTGAACATTACAGCGACCAGGTGTTAATCAGAGTGTCGTGTCGTGTAAACTTGGCATAAGCTGTTCAACAGCCAGGTGTATGTTTACATTACATTTACAATGTTGTAGCGTGTCAGACATATAAAATAATAATAAAAAATGAATGTTACTGTTTTCTGTTTTGGAGTAATTATTTATGTAAACAAAATACACAAATATTTTTAATAATGAAAATATTATGTTCTTTGTACAATTAGCACATTCGTTCTCTGAACATCTGTACATATTTAAACAAAACCTGTTAATGTAACTCAAATATGCCTAAATGTGTTGAATCGAAATCGAATCGAATCGGGACCTTGTGAATCGAATCGAATCGAATCGATCCAGGAAATTAGTGGCGATACCCAGCCCTACTCTTTTCCAGACATTATTTATTTCATATAACTGATTTGGCTGAAACACTTAAAGTAAATCATTAAAATACCTTTATACATTTAGTCATTTTTAGGTATATTAAGGTCTTGCTTGATGATTTGAAGGTATTTGTGATTTTTCTGTGTGTGTGTTATTTTTCCTTATATGTTTACACAGGGAAGAGGTTTAGGAGTCAAACAGAGGACGGCGTGGATGAACCAGATAACCGTCTCAATAATTCTCCAAGTAAGTAAAAACTAAATTCTTACTAACCCACTAAAATCTATTAATGCTTTAATGTCGTCATCCCATCCAGGGTATTCCTGCCTTGCACCCAGTCTTTCCTGGTGAAACCAGACCATCCGCGACCCTGACCAGGACGACAATAAAAAAATTCAAAACTACGGCAATCATTTATTAATCTGTAATTGAGCAACACAGACGGGTCACGTTTAATACATGACAGTAAAAAGAAGAATGTGTGATGTGTTACTTCCCTTAAATCTTTATTTAACTGATAAAAGTACAAAGAAAAGATTCTTAATGTTTCACTGATCAACCTCATTCTAGTTTGTAAATAGAAACACGTTTAGAATTTGATGCTGTAACTCCAAAAAAGTCAGGACGGGGGTGTGTTCCCTACCAAGTCCCATCAGCATTTTTATTAATGAGACTTTTTAATGCGTCTGGAACTGAGGACACTGATTGTTGCAGTGTTTCTTGTGGATCTGGACTGCAGGCAGGCTGGTCAAGCACACACACACTCTGTGTCTAGGAAGCCGCACTGTTGTAGTGCAGGCAGAATGAGGCCTGGTATCACCGTGCTTAAATAACTACGAACTTCCAAAGAAAAGATGCCTTGATGGTAACTTGTATCTTTGTTAAGTCCCAAAACCCTTCTCCACTTCAACATTCTGTAACTTTTATTGGAATGTGTTATACGCATCAAATTCAGGGTTTGGGTTTCAATAATTCGGTCAAAGAAAAGAAACCATTGCAGAAAATTATTTAAAGTGTAGTACTGTCATGATATGTGTGCTGTGACAAATTATCTGCCCCTTGTCTTATATTACACTTTTTTAAGAGGTGCAAAAAAACTAAAAGTTGCAAATATGCAAAAATAAAATAAACCAGTAAGGACACAAATTCCTTTTTACGATAATGTGTTCCCTACCAGTGTTTGCAAAGCTTTGACCTTCAACTGCAGTAGCCAGTGTACAAATGAAAATCTGATACACTGTGTAAACAACTACATTATCTACATTTCAACAGATCTCAAGACCTTATCCACCATGGCCAAACTGGAAGACTGGGTCTCTGATCCTGAAAACAGCCAGAAACTGATTGATGACCTGGAGAAGAAGCTCAAACAGGGTGAAATTGAGGCTTTGAAAGATTCTCTGAAGGATAAGAAGCTGAAAAAGAGTCTGTGTCTCACTGCTAAAGAGATTAACGAGATCAGTCGTAAAAAAGAACTAAAGTTGTTTCTCGAACAGAGAAAAAGCTACATTTCCTAAATCGATGTTAGGGTTGTTTTTTGAAAAGGACAAAGACCACGTTACAGCTGCAAAAGTATCGATGTTGGTAGAAAATGATGATGATTAAGAGTTCATGCAGATAAATGCAGAAGAGTCAGGCAGCAGTAGATATGGATCGTCATTTAGCTTGACTGACCGCTCACTGTCACAAACTAATGATCAGTTACAGGTTGTGACAAGCCTTCATACCATCAGTCACCCAATAGTCACTGGCGTTCCATGTAGTGAGAAGAAAACTAGCGACAGTGAGTCCAAAAACGCTGATCTGGGCTGTGTATCGCCAGCAGAGGAGCTTGGTTCTCGATCATTACAGACATGTGAACCAACAGTGGTCCAGGAGAAAGATAAACTTCTACCAACAGAGGACCTGCAGGAGGTACAGTTTAAGAATACACCTCAAATATCAGATGTTCCGAGATCTGAGAAAAATTTTTATGATGGTCATCAGAATAAGTGTTTTGGTACCTCTCTACATGCAGTAGTGGACGAGCCAATGAAAAACAAGGGGCTGCAAGATCTTAAGATCAAAGCAAGAAGTGGTTCTGATGTCCCAAAGCATCCATATGTTCTTCATGGTGATCAGAATAAGTGTTACGGTACCTCTCTACATGCAGTAGTGGATAAGCCGATGCAAAATGAGGGGCTGCTAGAACTCCAGTGTAAGGAAAGATGTGGTTCTGATGTCCTAAATCATCCAGATGTTTTTGATATCCTTCAGGACCAGAATGAGCATTATGTTACCTCTCATCCTGCAGCAGCAGGTGACCTGATGCAAAACGGGGGACTGCAAGATCTTCAGTTCAAAGAAAGAAATGGTTCAGATGTCCTAAAGCATCCAGATGTTCTTGATGGTGATCAGAATGAGAATTACGCTACCTCTCCACATGCAGTAGTGGACGAGCCAATGGAAAATGAGGGGCTGCAGGATCTTAAGATCAAAGAAAGAAATGGTTCTGATGTCCCAAAGCATCCATATGTTCTTGATGGTGAACAGAATGAGCATTACGGTACCCCTCTACCTGCTGTAGCAAACAACCTGATGCAAAACGAGGGACTGCAAGATCTTCAGTTCAAAGAGAGAAGAGGTTCTGATGTCATAAAGCATCCAGATGTTCTTGATGGTGATCAGAATGAGCATTACGATACCTCTCCACATGCAGTAGTGGACGAGCCAATGCAAAACAAGGGGCTGCAAAAACTTCAGTGTAAAGAAAGAAATGGTTCTGATGTCATAAAGCATCCAGATGTTCTTGACAGTCATCAGGACCAGAATGAGAATTATTGTACCTCTCTACCTGCTGTAGCAGATGACCCAATAAAAAACGAGGGGCTGCAAGATCTTCAGTTTAAAGAAAGAAAGGTTGATATCTTAAATCATCCAGATGTTCTTGTTGATAATCAGAATAAGCATTACGGTACCCCTCTACCTGCTGTAGTGGATAAGCCAATGCAAAACAAGGAACAAAAAGATATTCAGTTCAAAGGAAGAAGTGCTTCTGGTGTCCCAAATAATCCAGATGTTCTTAATATCTATCAGGGCCAGAGTAAGTGTTATGGTACCTCTCTACCTGCTGTAGCAGACAACCTATTGCAAATCAAGGGGCTACAAGATCTTCAGTTCAAAGAAAGAAATGGTTCAGATGTCCTAAAGCATCCAGATGTTCTTGATGGTGATCAGAATGAGAATTACGCTACCTCTCAACATGCAGTAGTGGACGAGCCAATGGAAAATGAGGGGCTGCAAGAATTTCAGTGTAAAGAAAGAAGTGCTTCTGATGTCATAAAGCATCCAGATGTTCTTGATGTTGATCAGTGTTATGGGACCTCTTTACCTGCAGTAGTGGATAAGCCAATGCAAAACGAGGGGCTGCAAGATCTTAAGATCAAACAAAGAAATGGTTCTGATGTCCCAAATCATCCAGATGTTCTTGATGGTGAACAGAATGAGCATGACGGTACCTCTCTACCTGCAGTAGTGGATGAGCTAATGCAAACTGAGGGGCTGCAGGGTCTTCAGTTCAAAGAAAGAAATAATTTTGATGTCCCGAATCTTCCAGACAATCATGATTATGATCAGAATATGCGTCACTGTACCTCCCTACCTGCATTAGCAGATTTCCTGATGCAAAACAAGGGACTGCTAGATCTTAAGTTACAAGCAAGAAGTGGTTCTGATGTCCCAAATCATCCAGATGTTCTTGATGTTGATCAGAATAAGCATTACGGTACCTCTCTACCTGCAGTAGCAGGTGGCCCAATGCAAAACCAGGGACTGCAAGATCCTAACTTAAATGAAAGAAGTGCTTCTGATGTCCCGAATCATCCACATGTCCTTGATGGCCATCAGGGCCAGAATAAGCATTATGGTACCCCTCTACCTGCTGTAGTGGATGAGCTCATGCAAAATGAGGGGCTGCAAGATCTTAAGTTCAAAGAAAGAAATAGTTCTGCTATCTTAAATCATCCAGATGTTCTTGATGGCCAGCAGTGCCAGCTACAACCAGTAGAAGAAAGCATGGATGTGCAGGAGACGGTCAGTGAACCAAATATGCAGTTTTACAAAAATTCTTTAAAGCCTCTGCAGCCTGATGGTCTGTTTGAAGCAAATCACAGTAAAACTTAATTTTCATCCCGTTTTCAAAACACATCAGTCATGCAGCTCCAGTCTGAGGGTCGAGATGATGCACGGCTAGAGGAAAACATGGACATACAAGAGAACGTGTATGAACCAAATGAGCGTTTTAACCCCACGTCTGTTTACAGTAGGTTTAGTGATCCAGCTGTGAGTTCTGTGACTGGTGCAGTGAAGGATCAAGATAAAGTACAGTCACTGGGTCATGCTGAAAGTTCTTCAAAACTATTTGCTACAGACATTACAGGTCAACCCTTAAACCAAAGTACACCTTTAAATGAGACCAAGAAAAGAAACAATAACAGAAAGAAAGTGCTGAAGGAAAATAAGCTGAAGAAGATGAAGAAAATGACGGAGCGGGACATTGTGCTCCGTAACTGGGCTATGAAACAATGCAGCGGCAGTGAGGGGGAGATAAAGGAAGTATTTGATTGTATATTGATCAGTGATGTTGTGGAACACAGCGAGTACTCGTTTCTAAAGGCTGAAAATGTCATGAACTATAAGAACCCAAAAACTGGTGTAAATAAAATGATTTACCTCACTGATGAGAAAAAGTTCTCAATCGACACACAAACTCTGCTCCAGTATCACATGTACGTGTGTGACATTCCATCGACGATCGTCTTAGGTCCTCAAGAGGAAGAGAGGAGCATCGACAGGTCTTTCACTATAGACCCGTATCTGTGGTGCATTTCAAAGGTTTTTGTTCCTGCTCTTGCTGTGTACAAAAACATCCAGCAAAAGAAAAAGCTGTACTCTCTGATTTGAAAACGTGCAAAGATCCGAAGCCATCCGGTCACATTTAATTGTACAGAATTTTTAAAACATTTTCTTAAAGCAGAACTAAATGAAACACGAAAGTATTCATTAAACGAGTTATAATCACCTTCAATGCCACCACCCACTTGGAAGGACAAAGGTCAGGTGGGGTCACTTACAGCTGCCGCTGCAATATGATATCTTTGGGAATGGGGTTAGGCACCGTGACTGGCCAGCAGAGGGTGTTGCTGCAGCGCTTGACCACTGTCCCTTCCACTTACAGACACCCAGCCAGTCGTGTGCCTGTGCAGCCACCTTGGCCGGTCAGTAGCACAGCTGAGATTCGAACTTTGATCTCAAAGTTATATAATGCTTTATGCTTATTAAAAATGATGCTTTTTGTTGTTTGCAGTATAATTACTGATTTATTTTCCTGATTACAGTTGACTTATTTTAAAATGTCTGCAAATTATATTAAAATAAAGTGTTTTTCATTATTCAGTTTGTAGTTTTTGTTGTTCATACACTTCATCATTTATGTTCAACAGGTAGATCAGTTCTAACAGTGACAAGCTGTAGCTCTCGTACCACAGACAGACTGTTGACATCACTTCATTGTTGATGTCACGTTGGTTTACACAATTATTAGTATTGTTACCGGTCGTCTGGGTGCCCCTTAGCAGGCACAATCGGCAGTGCAGGCGGTGCAGCGGACAAAATCAGTCGCTAATCTGCTGGGTGAGAGAAGACGGGACTATAAAAAGTGGACGGGGTCTTCAATGCTGTGTAAGCACCCCGGTTAGTAGTCCACAGCACCAATCCTGCTCCTCACTGGTAATTCTTTCCAAAAACAACAGTGTGTTTTTGTGGTTAAAGTATGCATTACAGTAATTCACTCACAGGAAAAAAAATACCATTAAATACTCTGTGGTCGAAACTATATGGACATTTGATCATGAGCATGTTGGTCATTTTTTTTCAAAACCAACGTTAGTATGTGGTGCCCCTCCATGATTTTGGAGTTTGTGAGAATTGGAGCACATTTTATTAAAAGAGCGCATTTATGTCTTGCACACAGTGTCCGGGCATGGTGCCTGACCCACTGTGACTCTGACAATGAAAAGAAGATATACTTTATTTGTCATATATACGTATACAGTTGTACAGGGAGCTGGGGTCAGAGCGCAGGGTCAGCCATCATACAGCACCCCTGGAGCAGACAGGGTTAAGGGCCTTGCTCAAGGACCCAACAGTGGCTGAATAGCAGAGCCTGGATTTGAACCACCAATCTTCCGGTTGATAGTCCAAAGCTCTACCCACTAGGCTACCACTGTCCCTCAAACAGTTGTCCCTAAAGCAGTTGAAGGTCTGAATAAAGAAATGAATGAAGGTTCCATGTTGGTTTCTCCTCCCACACGTGACGAGTCCTGACACGAGTCTGAAGTTCGTCTCTCTGTGTGACATTTTTTACCTTTATTCTATCTGACACAATCAGGAGCAGGGCATTTCCTCTTTGCTCTACAGTCTGATCTCCGCCAGGTAAGAACGTTTAATATTCACGCTGCTGATGTGAGAAATGCTTTTCTTTATTACGGCTGCAAAATGAAACATTTATTATTGTTAATTTATTACGTGTTAATAATAATTTATTAACACTGTCGTGTAAAATATGCTTAAACTAATATAATGAATAAATGTGTTACTAAACTGAAAGTGAAAGTTTATATCTTGCACCAAAAACACGATTCTTATCTACATTTTCGGCATTTAGCAGACACTTTTATCCAAAGCGACTCACAATTATGACCTGAACATGATTTTGAGCAGTTGAGGTTAATGGTCTTGCTCAGGGGCCCAACAGTGGCAACTTAGCAGTGGTGGGGCTTGAACCGGCAACCTTCTGATTACTAGTCCAGTACCTTAACCACTGAGCTATCACTGCCCCTGAAGATAAAATTCTGGACTATTAATGTGCATCTCCTTATATTCAGTGATTCATTTATTTATGTAACTATTCATTTGTTAGTTATGATGCTGTATATCACAGTGTTATTAGAAAGAAACCATGTAAACAGGAAACACTGATCTAAAAGCACTGATCTAATGTAAAAGAATATTGCTGAACTGTGATAATAACATGAATTACAGCCCTAAGTGGAGAAAAAGACATATTTTGTTTATACTGACGCCATTTCTACCCAACAGTTACATTCATGTAATAAACAATGAACAAAATTATTATTTTTTGTGGCAGAGTGGCGCAAAGGGTAGTGCTGTTGCGTCACAGCAAGAAAGTCCTGGGTTCGATTTCTTAGCAGGCTGGGTGAGCAGGGGTCAGTGTGGGTTTCCATCAGGTTCTCCGGGTTTTCTCTCACACACGCAAAAACAACTGGAGCTGCAAAATTTACTCGTGTGTGTGTGTGTGTGTTCTGTGATGGACTGGCGACCTGTCCAGGGTGTTTCCTGCCATTTGCCCAGTGAATTAGTATTTTGCATAGAAAATAGGACAATCTGATTTTTTTGCTGTTCTCACTCTTTAACGGTTCTAACAGGCACATCAGTTATACATCAATAACATCAAATAAATAAAATATTCTCATATTTATAGCAACAGTATGGTGAAGGGCCTTTCCTTTATTTCTGTGCACAAACAGCCATTTTCAAACAGTGTTTTAGTTTGTAAACCTAATCACTCTTTTTTGTCTTCAACATGCCGTGCCAACATCTGAGGGCGTGTCAGGCTGTAGAGGAACAAGAACGTTCTCTTATCACAAATAGTTGATCCATACTGCCTGTACATCTGTAACAGCTGCACAAATCCTCACAGGTAATCTATGCACTCCTTCGGCTTCTTGCTCATGTTTACTCCAGCCGTGCATTGTGCAGCGCCCCGTCTGCTGGTGACACATCCTCGGGTCCAATAGCACCGGCGGTTCTCAGAATAGTACAGAGATTCTTAAAAGCCTGAACAGAACCAGTTCACGATTCAGATTTATTTAGATCGAGAGAGTGAGGTCCATCATGACACAGGGCGAGGAGTTTGGTGTGAATGTTGCTGAAGCTCGATTCATGCTGACTTACTCTTAACCAGTTTGACCCACTTAACCATTACAGATGCTTCAATATAAAAAAGTGCACCGACATTGTGGTTGATTTTGAACAGGTGAAGATGGCGTCCCCCGCCGAACGGTTCCTGAAGGTCCACAGGAGTGAAATCGTGGGCCGAGTGAAGAGCGTAAACGGTCTGGCTGATTGTCTGCTTGAGAAGGAAGTGATTTCTAAGGAAGCATTGAATGAGATCAGTAGCCAGAAACCAGAAGAGGAGCAGATGAGGACAGTTTATAAGCATCTGAACAGCAGTAAGGCCTATGAATTAACATTAGAATGGCTGAAGAGACACGAGTCTCATGTGATGGAAGATCTGGGTAAGTAGCTTCATGCGGTGTGATTCATCCTGAAGATTAAAAAGATGGAACATTTTCTGAATTCTCAGTTATTCATGTTCTTTTTATTTTAAAGCAGAAAAGACAGAGACTCCGGAACCGAGCCACTCGAGAGTGAGTAACGTGGTGAAAGCTTCGGTTCTGTTTGTAACTCTGGGATTTATAGACATTTAGAATTGTATTAGAGTCACATTTTCTCTCTGGTGAACCCACATAGGAAAAAAGACAGAGAATCCAGAACCATGAAGCCATGGATGAAACAGATTGTGATCTCCAAACATCACCAGGTACTGAGTTCAGAGTATGTTGTGCGCATCTTGCTGCCACTTCTCATCTGCTTTTCGTCTTTTCTCTGTTTTTTTCCCAGTTTCTCTTTCACTGTTTGAAATCAGAGAATTGCACTGGCTTTCAATCACATCATGCATCAAATTCAAAATTCTGTTTCTTACATTTAAAGCTCTCCATGGTCTGGCCCCAGCTTTTGTTTAAGAGCTCTTACACCCCTACACTCCCTCTCGCTCCTTAAGGTCCTCCGGTGGAAGGTTCCTCTCTACGCCTCTGACTAAACTGTCCTCAAGGGTGGCAGATCTTTCAGTGCTGTTGCTCCTAAGCCCTGAAACTCTCCACCCCAAGATTGTTCTTATATCACTTTTTTAAATCTCTAGACTTTTCTTTTTAGTCAGTATTTTGGTTTTTCCCTCTACTGTAAAGTGACCTTGAGACTGTGAAAGGTGCTATATAATCAAAACATTATTATTATTACTATTATTATTACTGTTATTATTATTATTACTTTTGAAGATTTCTGTCGATTGTAGTCGGATGTGGAATTAAATTGCTGCAATTCTGACATTTAAGATTTTTTATTAGTAAATGTTTTACATTAATTGGTAAACACACACATTGACATTTTTGTTAATTTGATCTTTAATGATTAATTGTTTAAATGCTCTACCAAGTCAGGAAATGTAAGTGTATTTTATTAACAACAACTTTGTGTGGTTTTGAAACAGATCTCAAGACCTTATCCACCATGGCCAAACTGGACGACTGGGTCTCTGATCCTAAAATCAGTGAAAAACTGGTTAATGACCTGAAGGAGAAGCTTGCTCAGGGTGAAATGGAGGGTTTGGAGGATTATCTGAAGGACATAAAGCTGAAAAAGAGTCTGTGTCTCACTGCTAAAGAGATCAACGAGATCAGACAGAGAAAAGATCTTCGTTCATTTCTTACAGACGTTAAAGGAGCCAAATTTCCTAAAAATACACTTGACCACTTTTTTGAGAAGGTCAGAAGTAAGGCCTCAACAGCCAAGAAAAAGCCTGAACAGTACAGTAATTACGACGACTCCATAAACCATAATGCAGATGATTTGAACAGCAGTGGATACGGATCTTCATGCAGCTCAAGTTTTAATAGCAGAGTGTTTCCTCACACTGTGTTCCCAAATGAGGACGTGTTCATATGTGAAGGTGTCACTGATGTCAGTCACACACACAACATGGAGGTCACGGATTACGAGTCCAAAAGCGCAGACCTAGACTTCAAAGCGGACGTTCCACACCCAACAGAAAACGCAGATCAGATTCAGCAAGCTGTCAGAAGCAGTGGAGGAACCAGGGAATTAAAAGAAAAGCAGGAAATGGACGACACTGACTGTCCTCCTCAAACATCCTCTCAAAACCTTTTTTAATGTTCCTCTGTTTGCCAAAAAGAGCAAGTTGTCCAGCTACAGTCCAAGCTACAGGACAAAGTCGATACCTCATTTGAAGAAAGAGCGGTGGTCTGGTTGTGGAAGGTTTGGAGCCAGAAGATAAGCAGCAGAGCAGTTACAATCATGGAGATGATTTTGATGAGCCGGATGGACCACAAGGAATGATCATTTTTCCAAAGCTTGAAGACGTTCCCCCTAGTACTTGGAGCCGAGACCTTCAACTACAGTCCGCAGATGGTGGACGGCTAGAAAAACGCACGGACACACTAAGGAACACGGGTGAAGAGCTTAAGAAAGCCAACTGCTCCAACATGTCTTCATTAAAGAACCCAAAACCAAAAAGAGAGAAGAGGAGGAACGTGGAAGGACAGCCGAACAGAAGAATCGAGCAGTACGGCACTGTGCTTTGTAACTGGTTAATGAATCAATGCAGCGGCAGTGAGGAGGAGTTCAAGAAATTATTCGACCGTATCTCAGTAAAACACGTAGTAGAACACAGCGAGTACCCGTTCTTCATAGCTGAAAACATCACAGTGTTTAAGAACCCACAAACTGGTGAAGAACAGATCATCGTCGTGAAGGATGAGAAGAAGAACTCCACAGAGACCACAAGTCTGATCCATTATCAGATGTTTGTGTGTGACATTCAGAAAACTGTCCTCTTAGGTTCTAAAGAGCCTAAAGAGAAGCAGATCGGCTTTGAGGAGTCCGAGGTTCCTGTAAATCGCTGCCTGAGGAGCATCCTGGAGGTGTTCGCTCCTGCTCTCGCTGTGTTCAAAAATATTCAAAGAAAAGAAAGACTGGACTCGTATCTGAAAACGATCCAAGGGCGGAAAGAAAATCCTCGTTAGTGTATTTGTGGAGGATCAGAGAACAGTACATGGAACAGGAGTTTTGCCTAGGTTACAAACCCAAACTGTCATCTTACGCTGGGAAAATACGTCCATTTGTTCAGATATAATCCAAGATTTTGATTATTTCTCAATATTTTGAGTCTTTAACGTTCACGGCTTCACACTGCAGCCCCGATCATGAATGTTTTTTAATCCATTGTTTTGTTTCCACACTCGTCGACTGGCTGATTAAGGACGTCTGTGCTGAAAATACTCAGAAAAAAAATATTTACTGTTTTTTTATTTCTTTTATTGATTTTTAAAACAATACCTGCACAAAGCTGTAAAATTTCTCCTATTTTTGCATATTTGTCACACAGAAGTTTCAAATCAAACTACTTTTAATATCAGACAGACTGAAAAAATCATTCCAACCTTCTGAGACCGCATTCCAACAGAAGAACATCGTACCAGGGTTTTTAATCACACACGACTCCTACATACAGGAGCAGCCGAAAGAAGAAAAGAAATCTCATTTTTTATGTTTTTTTAGGTTTGACAGGGCAGTGGTAGCTCAGTAGTAAAGGTACTAGATCAAAAGGTCACTGGTTTAAGCCCCACCACTGCCAAGCTGCCACTGTGTACTTTGGTGTCCTGCACAGAAAACTGAAGCTGAACGTTTTAAAGTTTATGTTCCACTAATTCAGTCACTGTATAAGATCAGCTGTTAATATTAATAAAATCCCAAGAATAAAACTGAGCATTTTATCTTTTTTATCACTCATGTCATGATATGATTCCAGTAGTTTTCAGCAGTGTTGGACTTTGCCTCATTATGACGTCCACACACTTTATTATTCCAACCGCAGTGAGGGTCACAAGAACCTCGGTAAACTAACACAGAGCTCCACAATCCAACCACCACAAAGGTAAGTGAAGATTTACCACAGAGATCAGCTTCTAAAATCAAAACTTTGTGTTTTTAAAGCTCTACAGGTTTAATAATGGAGATTATTTACTGTTTTAAGTTTACTTACTTACATCAGACAGATTCTATGTAGTCAAGAGATATGATTAGCTGCAAAATGTACAGTTTCATGTTAAATTTTTCCCTTTTATTTAAGTTTTTTGTGTTGATTCTGTCACTTATTGGAAATAAAAACAAATAAAAAGTATGTGGACGCCTGAAACTAATTATTGACGTTTTTGTTTGGCTTTCTGTAACATTAGTGTGACAAAAATAATGACCAGAGCATGAGAGCAAGTTTAAATAAACCAAGATTTGTTAATTAGATTTAAAAATAGTAAAACTTTAAAGTAAAATAACCCACACCCACGAACTACAGGAAACCTACAGAGAACTTCAATCTGTCTCGCGTGTGTAGCGCTGTGTGTAACCGGCAGAGGCCGCCAAATTGCACAGAATTCAATCCTAACTGACACCCTGTGAAGAATCACCTCTATTCTACCTCAGTTCAGTGAAACAACGATTATTTCCATTTTTAAAACTTGCGTGCAATTAAAAAAGTCCAAAGACAAGATTTTTATATAATAAATTTTTATTGTTTTTATGTACCATGGATTCATGGAAAGTTTAGTTTTATTAATTTTTTTTCTCGTTATGTGCAGGATCCAGACTGACGAAGCTATGGGTGCAATAAGTAAGTTCAGAAATATTATAAATATTATAAATAATAAAACTGAGGGGTTCTGCCATGGCTCAAAACTTCTAAACTTTATTCAGAATTGCCAGTCAGTTAAAAAAAAACATTTCTCAAAGCAAGATTGCAAATAATGTGGGTCATTCACCATCTACCCTACATAATATTGTAAAAAGATTCAGGGAACTCACAATCTCAGTCGATGTAGGGCAAGGCTGGAAGCCACTTTTAAATGTACGAGACTTTCATGCCCTCAGATATTGCATGAGAAACAGTCAGTTACTGTTTGCTTTAGTCAATTAAAAATAAATGTTTTATATTGATGGTTTTTCACTATCCAATTTGAAACAGATCTCAGGTCTGTATCCACCACTGCCAAACTGGAAGAATGGGTCTCTGATCCCAGAATCAGCCAAAACCTGATTGATGACCTGAAGGAGAAGCTCGCTCAGGGTATAATGGAGGGTCTGGAGGATTATCTGAAAGACATGAAGCTGAAAAAGAGTCTGTGGGTGTGTTCGAAAACCTAGGGAGCTGCCTTGCTGTCTTACTGTCTACATAGGCAGCTGACTTAGTAGAGAGTATTCTAATAAGTCAGTGACTTAAAAGGCAGGTTATTCGAACGCACTACTTAGATAGCGATAACATCGGGTTTAGCATTTCACGTTTAGCATTTAGCATCTTGCCATTAAAACCAATAAACTGAGGTAGCACAGCACGCTAACGTCAATAACATCTCCCTTCATGTACCGATAACGGTTAAATTTCCTGACAAGCCCGAACTTGCAAATAAAAACACTCGGTACAAGTTTATACAAGTTAAAAATCAGTAATATTTTATTTACGTTTGAAAATAACTCCATTCGTTTCTCCGCCCCGTCAGCCATGAATGCTGGGATTGTCTTGATCACTAAGGCAGCGTCGGAGCTCACTCGTTCTTGAGCCAAAATAACATTGAAATAATAAGATGCCTCAGAAGTGAGGATTTTAAGGCATCTAGGATTTCGAACAGCCTCCTTCTCGGGAGCGCGCACAGGATGACGTAAAATGCTGCCTATGTAGACAGCACACTAGCTTTTCGAACACACCCTGTGTCTCACTGCTGATGACATGGATAAGATTAGAAACAACGATGAACTTGGGTGGTTCCTTGATGTGATGAACGGTACTAAATTCCCTTTAGGTTTACTGGATTTGTTTTTTCAGAAGGACACAGACCTACCGAATCATTTACAGGTGTGTGAGGTGGGAGAATAATAATAATAATACTTTAAATTTATATAGCGCCTTTCAAGATACCCAAGGTCGCTTTACATCGAACAATAAACAGTTCAGTGAGGTACAAAAGAAAACATAGTTAATTGAAGAGATGGGTTTTTAACAGAGATGTAAATTGTGGAAGTGAAGAGACAGAGCGAAGAGAAGAAGGGAGAGCGTTCCACAGAGTGGGGGCAGCCACACTAAATGATCTGCCACCCAAGGTTGACAGCCTAAATCTAGGTGTGGCCAGCAGGCCAGCATTGGAGGACCTGAGTGAACGCCTGGGTTTGTAAGGTGTCAGCAGATGGTAGAGGTAGACCGGGGCAAGTCCATGAAGGGCTTTAAAAGTAAGGAGTAGTATTTTAAATTGGAGGCGTTTATGCACAGGGAGCCAATGCAATTGCTCCAAAACCGGGGTGATATGGTCGTGTTTTCGAGTGGATGTGAGGATCCTGGCCGCAGCATTTTGAATAAGTTGTAGAGGGCGTATCGACTTGTTAGGAAGACCATAGAGCAGTGAGTTGCAATAGTCCAGCCGAGAAGTAACAAAAGCATGGACCAAAAGCTCTGCTGTCTGAGGTGAAATCATGGGGCGAAGACGAGAATTGTTACGTAGGTGGAAGTAAGCAGACTTTGTGATGGAGCGGATGTAGGGCTGAAAAGTTAGGAGAGGGTCGACTGTCACACCAAGGTTCCGTGCAGTAGCAGCAGGAAAAACAGAGGTGTTCCCAATGAGAAGAACAGGGCAAGAGAAAGAGGAAAGTGCAGCTTTCGAGCCAATATACAGAAGCTCAGTTTTATCAGTATTTAATTGAAGATAATTCACCCGCAGCCATAGGATGAGATCTTGAAGACACCTGGAGAGAGCAGTAGGAGGAAAGGGATCAGAGGGCCTAAGGCTAAGATAAATCTGTGTGTCGTCCGTGTAGCAGTGGAATTTTAACCCGTGATTTCGGAAAATTTCACCCAGGGGAGAGATGTATAGAATAAATAGCAATGGTCCAAGGACCGAGCCCTGCGGCACACCCTGATGTATGTATGCATTATTTGAGACATGGCACCCTAGCTGCACAAAATGTTGCCTGTCAGAGAGGTATGATTTAAACCATGCAAGTGGCAGGCCGGAAAGACCAATATTGGACAGTCTGGACAGAAGAATAGTGTGGTTTATAGTATCAAATGCGGCAGTGAGTTCGAGAAGTAGAAGCATAGAGACCAGCCTTTTGTCAGCGAACAGAAGGAGGTCATTTAAAACGCAAAGCAATGCAGTCTCTGTACTATGATATGGACGGAAACCAGATTGAAAATCTTCGAGCAGGTGATTAGAATTTAAGAAATCAAGCAGCTGGGATGCCACGACTCTTTCGACTGCAGCGAGTTTCCATGATGGAGGAACATAGCCAGAAGAAAGTGATAAATTGACCATGTGACAGATAGGGGCAGCAAAAGCAGGCACAGAGGACTGAAGGAGGAAGGTAGGGATTGGGTCTAGACGGGCGGATGTGGTAGACTTTGACTTAGTGATGATTTGTGAAACTTCAGCAAAATCAACTGGTAGGAACAAAGAGAAAAGTTCAGAACCAGGCACCAGCGAAAGATGGGATGGGGCATATGCAGGTGCACCCTGAAGCCCCCTATAGATAGTTGACACCTTGTCACTAAAAAAGTTAAGGAAGGCCTCACACAAACCAGGGGAAGGGACAACTGGGTCACTGGGGGGGCATACTAGTTTTTTGACTGTGGTGAACAGCCGTTTAGGATTTTGACCAGCTTTTTTAAACACCTCAGTGTAGTACAAACAGCGAGCTTTATTTAGGGCCGCTTTATAATCGGCCACGTGGTCCGTAAATGCCAAAAAATGAACCGTGAGGCCAGATTTCTTATAACGCCGCTCTAGGCGCCGACCCAACGTTTTGAGGGCACGAAGCTCGCCGTTGAACCAGGGTGCAGAATGAGAGGAAGGCACAAACCGGGACTTAATCGGTGCCAGGGTGTCAAAAATCCTTGCCAGTGTTGTGTTGTATGATAGTGTAGCCTCATCGAGAGAGTGAAGTAAACAGATGTCATTGAAATGAGACACACTAAGAAGAGTAGACAGGGAAGAGGGATCAGCAGCAGAGAGATTTCAGTATGAACGTAGCAGTTTGGGATGAGACTTGGGAACGGGTAAGGAGGCACAGAAGGAAATAAAGAGGTGATCAGATAGGCCGGTAGAGTGCCCAGAGAATTTACTGACAATCCCATTATTAGAACAGATGACATCTAGAATATGACCATATTTGTGAGTTGGAAAATAAATAAAAAGTTGGAGAAGAACCCTCAGCCAGTAGTTCTGCACCTTCAGCTCTGAACAAGGACAATGAAAAGCTTAGAAGAAAGGAAACACAGCACCGAGTTCTTCTGGATT
Source organism: Trichomycterus rosablanca (assembly GCF_030014385.1). Classification (NCBI taxonomy): domain Eukaryota; kingdom Metazoa; phylum Chordata; class Actinopteri; order Siluriformes; family Trichomycteridae; genus Trichomycterus; species Trichomycterus rosablanca. The sequence goes on along the minus strand of NC_085996.1, from coordinate 4,026,778 downwards.
GGGCAATGAAACTATGTGATGGGAGTGAGAAAGAGTTAAGCAAGGTTCTTGAGAACATCTCAATAAGAAATGTGGTAGAACACAGTGAGTACCCATTTCTTGTAGCAGAAAAAGTCATGGTGTACAACGAACCACTAACTGAAGAACAAAAAAACCTCATGAAGTACAATAAAGTAGAAATTGACAAACAAAAAAATCCTGGTCATCACTGATGAAAAGAGAAACTCGGTCAAAATGATGAATCTGATTAATTATCAGATGTTTTTGTGTGACATTGACACAACAATCATGTTAAGGCCCGAAGAACCTAAAGAGCAGCACATCAAGTATAACGAGACTCTGGTTCCTACCAATCTGTGTCTGAGGTGCATTTTAGAGGTTTTCCTCCCCGCTCTGGCCGTCTTAAAAAAAAAACAGAGAAAAGAGAAGTTTTCACACCAGAAAACAAACGAGTAATAATAAACCTCAGTGATCTCAGTTCATCTCAGTGCACGTGGAACATCATTCTGTTCATTTATTTATGTTTTATAGAGTAAAAGTTTATTTCCTGGATGTGACCTGAAGTAAATGTACAATCTTCAAAACGCTTTGATGATTTTTACTTTTAGTGAAGATGTTCTCTACATTACTCTTTATCACATATGTAACATGATTCATGTGCACAAATGATAAATGTGATATTCTTTTGTTTTCGCCGAGCGAAAATCAGGGCAAAAATCGTGTAGTGTGAACCAGGCATAATATGTAAAAGATAGTGGTGCTAAATTCGGTTCATTTTATGGACTCAGGTTAATCTGAGTCACTCAGTAATGTGATCCGGTTCACTTGAGTCATTTGAGTCACTTGAGTCACTTTACTGACATCTTGATTGCGATTGATTTACTGCATGAAAATGCATCTAGATATCACTTGTCCTCCGTGCTCTTGTCTTCTGTAAATAAATCCTTCTCTCTTAATTCTCTTGTCTCCTCACACTTCTCCTGTCAGTGACAAGTTGACACTTTTTTCTAAGTGGAATCTTGATCATGGGGGAGAGGGGGGTGGACTCACCTAGCAATCAGATGGGTATATTAATGGGTCAAGGGTTCAAGGGGGATGGTCAACAATAAATTGCCATTTTAACTTCACCCAGTCAGGCAGCCACAGTGGCACAAAAACAAACAGTCAATAAATTACCATGGGGGCTATGATACTCCTTAAGTGGTACAGTAATTAAGTAGTCTGTAAGCATTTGCATGTTAATAATAATAATAATAATATAACTATATTTTGTTGTTGTTCTGCTTACAAGGAAATATGCTGCATTACTAATCTACATCACTACTACTGATAATAATAATAATAATAATAATAATAATAATAATAATAATAATAATAATAACGTGCATAAAATCAGCCACATAACGAACACCAGTGTGTTTAACCGCTTGTTTATCAGAATATTTATCTTATTACTGAGATTCACGGACTGGAGTGAAGCCGGTTCAGCCAAATCATCCCGGTGTTTCCGTGAGTCTGATCACTGGTCTTGTGTACTTAACAGCAGCCAGTCAGAGGACTTATAGGATCCAGGTTCATTGACATCTCAGACTCGTGATTCCTGATTCAGTACAAAGATTCGAATCATTAACCCGGGTGATTCAGGAACCACCCAGCTCTAGTTTGCACACACACACACACACACAAACACACACACACACACACACACACACAAGTCCAATTTTTGATAAAACGGGAGAAAGGTACTGAATGTAGCCGAGAAAAAAACTGAAACGTAAGTATCGATCCCATCACGTTGGTATCGATCCGATTCCAGTACCAACGTTGGTATCGATACTATCGATATTTGGATCGATCCACCCACCACTAGTGTGAGAATAATAGAATAAGGAAGTTACTTCTGAGCTCTACAATCCAGCCACCTGAAAGGTAAGTGAAGATTTACCACAAACAACAGCTTCTAAAATCAGAACTTTGTGTTTTTAAAGCTCTACAGGTTTAATAATGAAGATTAATTGGTGTTTTAAGTTTACTTATGTTCACACTACACGACTTTCCAAGTGGTCAGGTCGCTGTACAGTTCTCACTACACGACTGGATCTCTTGTAATCGGGAGTCTTTCAGGTCGGTGTGTATTTTACACTACACGACTGATGGGTGATAGGGGGTTTCACACACTACACCATCTATCACCAACTGGAATCGCAGGCGAGCTTCTCTGCTCTCCCAAACTACGTTCTGTCACAAAAACAAACGTGAGAAGTGACGAGGGGTTTAATGATACCACGTCCAAAAATGCACGTCAACAAGTAGCGAGCGATCAAAGTTTGTGTGCTGATGTGCAGCGTAAAATCAAAGAGAAAAATAAATGAATCTGAGTGGATTTGGCAACACGACCAGCATGGATTGTTCTGTAGTGAGTTGGAGGTTAATAAATATTGTTTGCAATGCAGCGTGGGTGTTTTGTAGAGAACGATAAGGTCAGAAATACTGTAAAGGTTGTGTGTGTGCTGATGTATTCTGATATAAACTATATTACGCCCCTGTCCCACCTGTTTACACTCCTCCCCTGCGTTTCCCCTCACACCGTATTTTGCGTTCCCATTGGCTGTTTGACACAGCACTCATTGCCAGTCGGGCAACTCAGATTCAAATATCTGACATGCTAGATATCTCTCTTCAGTCGTTTGGATCGAGTTGTTGAGTAGTTCACACATAGCGATTGAGAGTCGAGTTTCAATCGCAGAGCGAACGCCGAGTTGCTCCCGAGCGCCGACCAGAAAATCTGGGCAAAAGTCGTGTAGTGTGAACCAGGCATAACTTTCATTAGACGGAAAGTAAAAACTCTGTTTAGTCTAGAAATATGATTAGCTGAAAAGTTTACAGTTTTATGTTTATATTTTCCATGTTCTTAAAGTTTTTTTTGTGTTGATTCTGTCGCTGGAAATAAAACAAATAAAAAGTATGTGGATGCCTGAAACACATTATTGACGATTCTGTTTGGCTTTCTGTGACATTAGTGTGACAAAAATAATGACCAGAGCATGAAAGCAAGTTTAAATAAACCAAGACTTGTTAAATAGATTTAAAAATAGTAAAACTTTAAAGTAAAATACACCCACACACACACACAGGAAATCTACAGAGAACTTCACACGTGTTGGAGGAGGCAGCGCTGCTGTGTAACCGGCGCCAAAGTGCACAGAATTCAATCCTAACTGAGACACTGTGAAGAAAAAACCTCTCTATTACACACACACACACACACACACACACACACACACACACACACACACACACACACACACACAAATACAAACCCAAGTTAAACCAGAGGGAAAACTGACAATTTTTTTCAATTTTGATAAAAAAAATTTTAAACCTGTGTTCAATTAAAATAGTCCAAAAACAAGATTTGTTTTATGTACCATGGATTCAGAGATTGCGATCTTAGCGCAGGTCCCAAGCCCGGACAGAAATAGGAGGGTTGTATCAGGGTATTTGGGGAAAAACTGTGCCAAGTCTGAGGACCAGATTTTTCCACACTGGGTCATTTGATTTTATATACAGTACAAGACAAGAACTGTATTATTTAAACAAATACGCTAAAATTAAATAAATCAGGAAGGAGCAAATTCTTTTTCATGCTGTATTTATGGTTTAGTCTGTATTTTATTGAATTTTTTTTTTCATTATGTGCAGGATCCAGACTAATGTAGCTATGGCTGCACTAAGTAAGTTCAAAAATATTATAAATATTATAACTGGGGGCTTCTGTCATGGCTCAAAACTTCAAAACTTTATTAGGAATTGCCAGTCAGTACAAAAACAACATTTCTCAAAGCAAGATTGCAAATAATTTGGGTCATTCACCATCTACCCTACATAATATTGTGAAAAGATTCAGTGTATTCTCAGTCTCAGTCCATCGAGGGTCGAGGGTGGAAGTCACTGTTAAATGTACGAAACCTTCAAATGGTTCACCAATCGTCTCACACCTAGTCGCCTTCTAAATCTTTTAATAGTTCATTATATTAATAGATAATTATAAAAACAGCACAAACACTCACAGGTAATCTACCTGCTACACCATTGTGTTAGTACTGTTACTTTTCTCATGCCACGCCCACTGTTTATGACGCATTGCGGCTCCCAATTACTGGTGGAAACGCTACCAGTTCTTTAAAAAGCACCAAGGTTTTAAGAAGCCTGAACCGAACCTGTTCAAGAATCCTTTTGGACAAAATGGGCTATCAGATATCATTGCATGAGAAACAGTCATGATACTGTGATAAATACAGCCACTTAGGCTCGGGAGTACTTCAGAAAATCGCCTCTGCTTTGAGAAATACAACCTGAAACTCTGTTACACAAAGAGAACGCTGTACAGCAATTCTATTCAGAAGTTCTCTGCGCCTCAACTTGTTTGTTTCATTTCATGTTTTATTTCTTTAGCTGAAATCATTCAGTGTGACAGTAACTGAGACTTTCAAACAGACGGGGGGCCAAAAGGTTCTTACAGCACTGTAGGTGTACATGTGCGTTTATGCCTGGTTCACACTACACGATTTTTGCCCTGATTTTCGTTCGCGACTGGTCAGCGCTAGATTTGCCGGCTCGGGAACAACTCGGCTTTCGTCAAAGCGAGATTTCTAGTATGTCAGATATCTGATCTGAGTTGCCCAACTGGCAGTGAGTGTTGAACAGCCAATAAGAACGCAAGATCTGGTGTGAGGGGAAACGCAGGGGAGGAGTGTAAACAGGTGGTACAGGGGTGTAATATAGTTTATATCAGAATACATCAGCACACACACGAGTTTTACAGTATTTCTGACCTTATTGTTCTCTACAAAACACCCACGCTGCATTGCAAACAATATTTATTAACCTCCAACTCACTATAGAACAATCCATGCTGGTCGTGTTGCCAAATCCACTCAGATTCATTTATTTTTCCTCTTTGATTTTACGCTGCACATCAGCACACAAACTTTGATCGCTCGCTACTTGTTGAGTGTATTTTTGGACGTGGTATCATTAAACCCCTTGTCACTTCTCACGTGTGTTTTCGTGACAAAACGTAGTTTGGGAGACCAGAGAAGTTGGTGATCCAGTTGGTGATAGATGGTGTAGTGTGAAACCCCCTATCACCGATCAGTCCTGTAGTGTGAAATACAGACACACCTGAAAGACTCCCGGTTACAAGAGATCCAGTCATGTAGTGTGAACTGTACAGCGACCTGATAACTCGGAAAGTCGTGTAGTGTGAACTTGGCATTAGTTATCTTACAATAAATGTTTTATGTTGATGATTTTTTTACTATCTGAAAATTGTCTAATTTTAAAACAGATCTCAGGTCTGTATCCACCATGGCCAAACTGGACGAATGGGTCTCTGATCCCAAAAACAGCCAGAATCTGATTGATGACCTGGAGAAGAAGCTCGATCAAGGTGAAATGAAGGCTCTGGAGGATTATCTGAAAAATAAGAAGCTGAAAAAGAGTCTGTGTTTTTATGCTGATGACATGGATAAGATTAAAAACAACGATGAACTTGGGTGGTTCCTTGATGTAATGAACGACACTACATTCCCTTTAAGTTTACTGGATTTGTTTTTTCAGAGGAACACAGACTACAACCCGTCGAATCATTTACAGGCATGTGAGGTGGGAAAAGAACCCCTTAGCCAGTAGTTCTGCACCTTCAGCTACGAACAAGGACAATGAAAAGCTTAGAAGAAAGTGCAGGAGCGAGTTCTTGTGAATTGGGCAATGAAACAATGTGATGGGAGTGAGAAAGAGTTAAACAAGGTTCTTGAGAACATCTCAATTAGAAATATGGTGGAAAACAAAGAGTACCCATTTTTTGTAACTGAAAATGTCATGGTGTACAACAAACCACTAACTGATGAGGAAGAATCAGGAAGTAGGTTCTACAGCCAAGCACGTAGAGAACGTAAAATTCTGGTCATCACTGATGAAAGGAGAAACTCGGTCAAAATGATGAATCTGATTCATTATCAGATGTTTGTGAGCAACATTCACACAACAGTCATGTTAAGTACTAAAGAACCTAAAGAGCAGCACATCAAGTATAACGAGACTCTGGTTCCTACCAATCTGTGTCTGAGGTGCATTTTAGAGGTTTTCCTCCCCGCTCTGGCCGTCTTAAAAAAAATGCAGAGAAAAGAGTTTGTTTTCACAGTTTAAGTTGTTTTTACACCTGAAAACATGTAATAATAAACCTCAGTGATCTCAGTTTATCTCATCATCATTCCCTCCACTCATTTATGTTTTACAGAATAAAAGTTTATTTCCTGGATGTGACCTGAAGTAAATTTTACTTTTAGTGAAGATGTTCTCTACATTATTGTTTATCACATATGTAACATGATTCATGTGCACAAATGATAAATGTGATATTTTCTTTTGTCTTCTTTCAATAAAGTAAAGACACACCGCTCATTATTTACCTGTTCTTGTTGAGAGAAAAGTGGACAGTTCTGGAGAACACATGATTAAAGCACAAATCGGCTTGTTTTACATTCCTCCTCTAGTCATGTGATAGACATGCCCCCATAAGCCAAATCAACCACCCCACCACCCTACTCCACAAAAATTATAACGAGAATGATTTTTTAGGTCCACTGGTCCATGCACTTGTAATGGGCTCAATCAAACTAGCCCATGTAGCGGAATGCTGCTAAAGGACTAAACCATAAATTCAAATAAGCATAAGTGATTCAACTACGGTTCTCTTCCTGCAGAGACTTCCTTCATCAGCCGACAGGTACGCATGTCTCACGTGCTCATGGTGAAGTCTTTGGTTTCAAATCCTTTTTATACGCTTCAATCAGGCTCTAAACCTCCTGGTTCTACCCACTATTCAATCCACTCTAGATAATCATATATTATTTCCCAGTAATAGTTCACCTACAGATTTATACTTCTATAATTACCACTTAGTTATGTAATTTACTGATTAACTGTTATTATTTTTGTTAATTCAATGAACATTATACTGATTTAAAATTTAGTACTGTGAGTTTGATTACCTGGGTGAGAGAAATAATCAACTAACAGACTTTACCTCAACAGAAAGTGACTGATATGATATGAATTTGGTGTTCTTTCAGATTGTAAGATTCACAGTTTTAGTATTCAACTATCAATAAAAATAACATTTATTATATTTTTTATGTTACACAAAGAAGTGTGTTATTAAAACCTGAAACCCCCAGGACCATTACACACTCCAACTAGGGTCATAAACTTTTGTCTAAACCGTAACCCTGCTTCAGGTTTCAGACTCAAACACCACGCATTGTTCAAGCAAGACTGTCGACTTTATTTAAATCCAATGAGCACAGTTTAATCTTCACGTCTAATGAAAAAGAAACAAAAGAAATAAAAGTGGCTCTAAAGTAAAACGAGACCTTCAGGAGAGAGAAGAACGCTGATCAATCACAATGGTGCTGCACTCATTAACGTGGGGTTTGGACCGTCCACCTTATTCACATTAATGTTTAAGAAATTATGGGTTAAAAGCATCCTTTGGCTGTCTTTAAACATTAATTTGTCCAAATGTGGATATATGTGGTGAAAATTGACTGACCAACACTGTACTGAACAAACACACACTTTACACTCTCATACCTGCAGCAATCCACCTTCCGCATGAGCCCGGTGGTTATGAGTGCTGTAAATCCACCTCAACCCTGACCAAGATGATTTGCTTAGTGAAAAGAAAATAAATAAAGTATTTTGAGAGCTGTTATTATTACTTATATGCCACCATTTCAAATGTTTTGTTCGTTTTGTTGTAGTGATAAGTTGGACCTTGACATGGAAACGAATGACAACCCCTGATTAAGTCACTTTAAATTCAAGCTTCCATCCTTGTGGTGTTTCTTGCTGCTTTGACATCTTATTTAAACAATAAAAACTAAACATTTTAGAGCAAAAGTTCCTGCAATGAAAGACACAAGCAGCAAGAATCTGATCAGGTCTGACCTGCCTAGCTGTGCTCATTCAAACTGATGATGCAGGAAAACCCGAGCAAACCTGTATTATATATTAAACACAAAACACATATACATTTATATTTAAATAATGAGAAATCATGTGTTATATACTCACAGTGCTCACAGTCCCAGCAAAGCTCAGGATTCAGAGTGCTGGATCAGCTTTACACTCATACTGAACTACACGGTCTTGCCTGAAAACAGGTGTTTCCACAATCTTCACCCTACCCGTATTCAGACGAACCCGCCCTTGTGCAAATATCACTTTCTTCCGCGTGGTATGAGCCAATCATATCCTCTGCCAGTCCTCCAATCACGGATTAGGAGGCGGGATATTTAGAATACTACCGTACTCGATAGTACTCTTCTCACCGCTCATACACGCACACTAGTTTATTCTGCTTACACACTGTTAGTATAGTAGTATGCATTCTAGATAGACTCTTCTACCCACCACGTAGGGGCATCAGTTAACACATGGACTTTGTATCTCAAAACCTTGACCTGAGATAATATTGAAGTCGTTTTTTTTTTTTTCACTTTAACCAGAACAGATAACTCTAAAAACAGATAAAGGTCAATTTTGTTGCAATTAAAAATAGAAAAAATTCAACCTAGTGTAAATAACCACACACCATGTGTGTATTTTGTCTGTCAGCTCTTAAATCTGTATTTTATTCATTTATTTATTTATTTATTTCATTTTTAATGTTTCTTCTTAGTTGTTGTTTCTTTCTATTCTTTGCCACCCTTGTCTTGTACTGCTATAACAACTTAATTTTCCTAGGAGGATCAATAAAGTCTTATCTTGTCTTAATATTTTAAAGTCGGACGCTCTGTTGGCACGGTGGTAAATCACACCATCCCGCAACTGCTGAAATATGGGGTTAAAATCCCTGTGGTGCTATCAGCCAGTCTGGCATCTATACAGCCACTATTGGCTATGTCTGAGGGCTGGGGTATGCCAAACATCCTACCCATTGGAAGGTGCACGTGTCAGTGCCATATCCTTGTACTGGTGTTGCAACACAAAGTTAAAGCAGGTAAAGCAGGAAAAGGTTGTCAAAATGTGTTGGGTTTACTGACACTACCCTATTTACAACCTAAATACCAAGAAGTAAGAAGTCATATTTAAACATACTGCTATAATTTTTCTCTTTTAGGCAGGGGAAAGAGCGCCCATTGATATAGAATGTAACCAAGCTTTTTTGGCATAAAAAAATGCCTGTATATATGCCTTAAAAGGTCAAAAAAAAAGTTTTCCCTGCACATTGGTTTTAGAAGTTGGAAGGAAATTGATGATTGATTTAGACCACATGTTTAAGCCTGGTAAAAAAAAAAAGCCAGATGTACTATGCATAGGGGACAGTTCCCTCTGGACACTCAGGCTTTCTCCCACTTTCCCAAAACATGTTACTAGGTGGATTGGCTGCCCTAACGTGGCCCTAGGTGTGTGAACGAGTGAATATAAAAGTGTGTAGCCTTGTGATGGATTGGCACTCTGCCTAGGGTCAGTGACAGTGGGGACAGTGGTAGCCTGGTGGGTAGAGCTCTTGGCTATCAACCGAAAGGTTGAAAGTTTGAATCCCAGCTCGGCCATGCAGCCACTGTTGGGCCCTTGAGCAAGCTTCAGGGGGGCCGTACACTGGCTGACCCTGCACAAACAAGCTGGGATGCGCGAAGAAAGAATTTAATTGTACTGTACATATGAATATGTATAAATGACTAATAAAGTTTCGCATTTTAGTGTGTATTCCAGTCATGCCTTACACAGAATTAAGAAAAGAATGTAACTTTTATTTCTGTTATGTTAATTTATCAATCTTTACATTTCTGCATATGTGTCCAGGTTATTATTAATGAGCGACCTATCATAATCGTTTTAATGATTTTGTAAGTGCATTCTGGTTTTATACCAAACATATGCGGATTCCTGGCTGCGTTATCTCATACAGGTTTAATATATAGGATGCCTAACGAGTGCACAATAACATGGTATCTATGGTGTTTTTACACACTAGTTAGTACAGCAGTGTGCGGTTTGGGACGCGACCATTCCTTCGCGCCCTTTCTTCTCACGAGACTCGAAATAACGGTTTTCTACCAGACGGTTCTTCTCTTATCGGTAATTTTCTATCCAAACATTTATAACTTTTATATTTGAAATCGAAATGAAACTGAAATATTAGCCAAAAATTCGAGGGAAATTCATTTTTAAAACGTTATTTTGAAAGGTAAAGTTAAGGTAAGTCCGTTAAAAGGTAAGCTAACGTTAATGACAGTTACTACTGAATCGACCCTGGCTCTGAGCTAGTTAGTAAGTCCTGTTTAATATTCATTTAGATAAATTATTACTTAGACCGTTCGGTATTTATTTTCATTTCATGATTTTGCAATGAACCCGTTTTATACCGGTTAACGGTTTCAAATGATTTACAAATTATTCTTTTTGGTGAGTCGGTTCGTTTTAGTCAATGTGTAAATGAATCGATTCCTCTATGAATTCTCGGTGCAGGTCCTACTGAATCGATTCTTTTACTTACTGATTCCTTCAGAACGAATTTAAATCTATTTATTTATTAGGATTTTAACACACTCTGGTTACATTCATCAGGGGTTTTGCGAGCGGCCGACCGGGGGGGGCGTGGCACTACGAGATTAATACTATGAGCCGGTGGCACACGGGACTGACGGAAGATGTTCCAGGCATCCGCGATTGAGCCGTGGCTCACTGAGGGGAAGGGGGGCGTTTGCTCCGCGCTCTATCAAGGGGAGGGGGCGTGGCCGCGGTAGGGCTTAGCACGCGCTTTCGCGCTCCAACAAGGGGAGGGGGGGCGTGGCAGAAGCAGCGCTCGTCACACGCGTTTGCTCCGCGCTCTATCAAGGGGAGGGGGCGTGGCCGCGGTAGGGCTTAGCACCAAGGGGAGGGGGCGTGGCCGCGGCAGGGCTTAGCACGCGCTCCCAGAAGGGGAGGGGGGGCGTGGCAGAAGCAGCGCTTGTCACACGCGTTTGCTCCGCGCTCTATCAAGGGGAGGGGGCGTGGCCGCGGTAGGGCTTAGCGCCAAGGGGAGGGGGCGTGGCCGCGGTAGGGCTTAGCACGCGCTTACGCGCTCCAACAAGGGGAGTGACAGAAACGGTATTGACTCGTTACACAAGGACAATTTTGTTTCTCCAGTTAACTTGGCACGTCTTTGTACTGTGGGAGGAAACCAGTGTTCCCGGAGGAAACCCACATGGACATGGGGAGAACATGCAAACTGCACACAAAAAGGACCTGGGTATCGACAAATCTGTTATGTAACTAACTACAGTGCACGGGTGCGCAGCAGATCGAGTAGATGTGGCCTAGCAACATGAACTCCGAGGGTCTGGATTCGAATCGCCCCTCCGGCTGCTGACTATGAGAAATTTTGCACGTTCTCCCCAAGTCCACATGGTTTTCTACTGTGTACTGTGGTTTGATAGCACCATCCAAAACATGCAGATGGTGGAATGGCTAATCTAAACTGTACAGTACACACACATTCTAAATTGGGGAGGTTGGGCATTTGTCTGTGTACTATTAAGTAGGGAGGGTCGCCTCAGGAAGAGCATCCAGATCCATTGTGGTGACACATAAATACAGTAGTACAAAACAAAAACTCTTATTGTCTATTAAAAAACACTGACGATCCTTTAAAGTTCATGTCACATCAGTGTTTGTCCTGTTACAGGAAGTGATGTGACTGATTCATTTTATATGGCAGCTTTAAATATCACATAAATTTATATGGATTTAATGCACTTGTGCTTTTGATAGACATGAGTGGAGCTTCGCAGGCAGAAATGGGGGACACGAACCCATCAGAGTCTGTAAAGCGAAGGCCAGGCAGGTATGCTTTGAGCATGCTGGCCATTCACAAATCCACAATGGAGAAACAGGTGAGATGAATTTACATTAAACCATAATGAAAGACCTGTTCTGTAGACGTGAAGCTGACCAGCAGGACTTTGTTAACCTGTAGGCCAGATTCAGACAGGAGAGGGAGGTGAGGAAGGCTAGTCTGACGCCAGCACACCAGTACATGTTTGAAGTCCTGGCTGTTGGGCTTGGCCTGGAAGTTTCAGCGGTAGAAGATTTTATTCTTGATGCCCCATCAGTAAGTTTTACAGCAGATTTATAGGGCTGGGCGATTTTGCAAAAAAAAAAATCTCGATTATTTTAAAATTATACCCGATTGTCGATTATGATTTAGATTTTTTTTTGTTCTTGTATAATGCAATTAAAATAAGACTCAAATTTCTTTTTTTGCATTGTAATTAAAGGCTGCAGAAGTGCAAAAATAGTAACAGCACCACCTATAATAATCCTTTTAAGGGACTCAAACTTTATAACAATAACGATATCACAATAATTAAAACAAAATAGATCTAAATGATCTATATCCTTATCTATCTATATCTAAGAATAGCTCACAAACAACTTTAATTTTAAATGATGTTCAGCAGAACCTCCTACGGAGCCCCTAAGGTGACATCCTCTGAAAAAAAAATAACGCGTGGCCACGACTTAGTAACGCGTTCCCACGCCTTATTAACGCGTGGCCACGACTTAGTAACGCGTGGCCACGACTTACTTAACGCGTTCCCACGCCTTAGTAACGCGTGGCCACGACTTACTTAACGCGTTCCCACGCCTTAATAACGCGTGGCCACGACTTAGTAAGGAGTGGGAATGAGATCGTGGCCACGACTTAAAAAGGTTGAAACAGTTGAATATTGTTTACTCTGTTTACTTTCTTGACTATCGTGTCAATAAACAGAATGGATGATTAAAGCATTGTACTTGCTTACTTTATATTTATTACATCTACAACAGTAGCGAACATTAACGTGTGTATAAACATTACTATGACAACTCGCATACGTCTGTGTGTGCGTAACAGTTCCGTACTGAAACATAAAACCATCACACGTTCCATACATTAACACATGTTGTTAGGGGAAACAGTTGAATGTGGTGTGATCATCTGTTACACCCAGGAGGGAGACTGCATATTACATCAAGGCTCCAAAGCAAACAATCTACGGCTAACAACATGTGTTAATGTATGGAACGTGTGATGGTTTTATGTTTCAGTACGGAACTGTTACGCACACACAGACGTATGCGAGTTGTCATAGTAATGTTTATACACACGTTAATGTTCGCTACTGTTGTAGATGTAATAAATATAAAGTAAGCAAGTACAATGCTTTAATCATCCATTCTGTTTATTGACACGATAGTCAAGAAAGTAAACAGAGTAAACAATATTCAACTGTTTCAACCTTTTTAAGTCATGGCCACGATCTCATTCCCACTCCTTACTAAGTCGTGGCCACGCGTTATTAAGGCGTGGGAACGCGTTAAGTAAGTCGTGGCCACGCGTTACTAAGGCGTGGGAACGCGTTAAGTAAGTCGTGGCCACGCGTTACTAAGTCGTGGCCACGCGTTAGTAAGGCGTGGGAACGCGTTAAGTAAGTCGTGGCCACGCGTTAATAAGGCGTGGGAACGCGTTACTAAGTCGTGGCCACGCGTTATTTTTTTTTCAGAGGATGTCACCTTAGGGGCTCCGTAACCTCCTTACATTAGGAAAAAAAACTACAAAAAGTCCTTTACAGGTTTCTTAAAAGGAACTCGTACGAGCCTGTACTGTGCTGTTTCCACCACTGAGTGAGTCTGTATCAGTATCTACACGGGGGGGGGGGGGGGGGGCATCAAGCGATCACTCAACTCAGCTTTGATTTTGTCCTCTTGTGATTTGGGGGGTGGATACAACATTTTAAACATGTAAGGATGTGTAATGTGTCATTTTAGTCCCATAAAACCTTCAAACTGTGTTAACCACTATTATGTGTCGTAGAATGATTCGATTCCATTGAACGGCCCTTTAAGCCAAAATAAAGGAACCGATTCGCGCATTTGGGAGTCATTACATACATACGGCTCTTTAAAAGGAACCGAGACAAAAGATCCGACTCCCTATCGCAGAATTCACTGCAGCAGTTTCCCAGACGCGATTTATTTACTCAGTAACGGATGTGATTTAAAATGTAGTGAATTACAATTCTTAGTACAAAACTTACTTAAGTAAAAGTAAAATGACAGGCTGTAAAATCTACTTTAAAAAGTACAAGTACACAAAAAGACCGACTCAATTACAGTAACGCGAGTAAATGTAACTCGTTACTTTCCAGCCAATCCTGATCGCGCTCATCGGCTCCGTATTTTGATTCAGTTCAGCGGTGTTTGATTCAGTGAATCTTAATGAAACTCTTCTGTTTGTGTCTCGTTTTGCCGATCGTGTTTGCGCTCCTTATTTCTGAATCTAACCGTTAGCGTGTATAATCCTTGTTATCTTCCGTTTACTGTTTTGGTTTTCGCTGGTTTTGGACTCCAACTGGTTTTGTACCCTGTTTTTATATGAAACTTTCCCTGATTTATATTCCGCGAGCGTCTGCTCAGTTTCTGCTTCGTGACATGTTGGTATTTTCATTAAAATATAAAGTATGTAAACAATCGCGATTGAAAACGTTCATGCGAATTAACCGAATTAATCGTGAAAATCGCCCAGCCCTAATTTATACAGTGAAAGCAACAGAGGTGGACAAAATAACGGAAACAAACTACAATTAAATGTATTGCTTAGCCAAACAGTGATGCATAACTCAGTTTCTTTCACTTATTTTGCATTTAAAATGCACCACATAACCAGGCCTTTCTGTCTTTTTTTGATAGTTAGCACCGTTTGATGATTTCTTTGCCAAAGGAGGGTCAGAAGTTATTTCATTTGCGTACCAGGAATCAGAGGTTCCAGGAGTAGGTGAGGACATGAAGAGCTGAACGTCTTTATGTTGCTTTTTATCTGTATTAACAGAACAAATTAAAGAATATCCACAAATCAGCTATATTGTTATAACAACAGCATAGTCGTGTCATGCACAGTAATAAACAGCATGTATGTTCTGCTCCCTACGTCTCTTAAACATTGTGTATTAATTCATTTATTTACATACATTTATGTTTTATTATTGACAGGGTGTTGCTGTTATGTATTGATTCAATATTTGTTAAGGAAGCATATTATTATTATTTAAACAGGATTTGGCCAATTAAGGACATTCACTATAATATTACACAAAGGTAATTTCTGCTACTGAACACTCTCTTTTCTCATCCTGTTCATATTAAATGCTGTAGAATGTGGTCGCACTTTTCCTGGCGTGTCGAAGGGAACCAAAATGATGCGACTGTTCCTGGCCGATATGTCCGACACATGCTTTGAAGGACTTTGTTTGTTTTTTCTGAGAACCAACGCGGATGTTGCACTCAACCCAGCGAACATCCACAAGGTGACAAACTGCACTTAGTTAGCACATTGTTATTATTTCTGCAGTGAGCTGTGCTCATTTCAGAGATGCCTGGTCTGTTTTTATTGTAGGAGATTTATCTATCCATGCTCAGCGCCACAGAGGGGATGCTGAAAGGAATAAGAGATTTGTTATCAAATGTGTACATACCAGCAGTTTGTACAACTGAGAACTGGGGGGCTTTAAACCAGTCTAAACATGGAGAGAAAATCAAGCAGAACTTTAGAGATGACCTGTTTCACTTCACGCACTTTCTGGATGGTAAGAGTATGTTTTAAAAATATGTGTTTTTATATCTTCTGTAATTCTAAAAAGGTTATAAACAGTGGTATGTAGGCTGGTTCTGATAAAGAATTAAAAGGCAAATAGAATCCTGACTGGTGTAATTTATGTTTAGATAATGTAAATTAACTGAGGTTATTTCTAGGTTTCTTTTTTTATTGTTTTTATGCATTTTCCCTTTTTCTCCCAACCTAGTCATATCCAGTTCTCTCGATTATATCGCCCCTCCACTGCTGCAGACCTGACCCTGTTTGAGGAGGGCAGTATCTAACACACGCCCCCTCTGACACGTGTGCAGTAGCCAAACGCTTCATCTGCATGAGTCGGGTTCTTTTTGATGTGCCTCTCTGTGATATGCTGTTCCTGGCAGGAAAAAAGAAGCGGTCAGTGACTGCACATGTGTCAGAGGAAGCGCTTGATAGTCTGTGCTTCAGCGTGGGAGTAGTTACAGTCGAGGAATCGGATACGACTAGATTGTGTTTAGACCCCCCCGTGTTTAAGCTGGTCATGTATGATTCATTCTGCAGAGATGCAGCTGAGCATCGAGGGTACCGTTAAACTAACAAAAGCCTCAGAGATCGACTTCTCCAGACTTGTGACCTTTGAGAATATAAAAGCGGCGGCTGAAGACGCGGACATGGTGCGCAGACTCGAGGAGATTTTAATGGGGTGGCACAAGCAGATCGAACAGGTGCGCGCCTTCACATAACAACAGTACAGTCATGTTACCTGTGTAAATTTGCCCTTACAGCACATGTACGACTTTTTAAAGTGTTTCAGTCACATTAGCTTTCAATTTACCATAAATGACCTGTTAAAATTTAAATCACGTCACATGGTTTCTTATCAACAAGGTGTTTAAGCTTCATTTAATTAAAAACAGCTATCAAAATCACAGCAAACATGACAGAACAGGAACATGAAGATGTATACTATAGCTAGAGGTACAATAGCCCCGTCCAGGGTGTTTCTGTGTGCCTTGCGCCCATTGAGAGCTGGGATAGGCTCCAGCACCCCTTGCAAATAAGCAGCTTAGAAACTAGAGATATTCCCTACAGCTTTGGGTAATATTAATGTACCATACTAATGTACCATACATGTTATTTATTAAGTTATTTTAGCACGTCTGACACACTGCCTTGCCACAAATCTATGGTCTTTGTACTGCCACTACATCCTGTCGTGCAGATTTAAAGGTGACCGTGTGAGACCTTTTGGGTTGTAGGTGCTGACAGAAAGGAATCAGATTCGTAGAGAAGATGATGCGTTGGGGCCTTTGACAGAACTCGAACACTGGAAAAGGATGTCTGCAAAGTTCAGCTCCATCATAGAACACATCAAAGGCTCAGAATGTAAAACTGTGGTGAACGTCCTTCATATAAACCGATCAAAGACCATAAAGGTACAAGACATCATAAAAAATATCTGTTTTTTAATGGTGATGTATAATGACGTACAGAGATAGGCATGATATCGTACACCACAGTTTATTGTGGCTCTAATAAAATGGTTTTGTTCTTCAGCTATGGCGGGAGCTAGATAACAGAATAACTGACTGTGCGAACGAGGCTAAGGACAACGTAAAATATCTCTCCAGCCTGGAGAAAATATGTCGGCCTCTTTATAACTCTGATCCAGTAAGTGTACTTTACTCCAACGTGCTCAGAATTAGTGGCTCACTAGGGTAAGTGAATAAAAGAAAATAAGAATTTAATCTTTGTGCTCCTAAGTATATGACCTATATGCACACCCATGAGCCAAAACATTAGGACTACCCGCCATATGTGCTGCCTAAACAGCTCTGACCTGCTCAGACATCTGAAAGAGTCCTGTGGTATCTTATAGCAGGACATTATCAGCTACTCCTTTAACTTCTGTATGTTCTGAGGTGGATCGTTCTCTTGGAGTTTGAGGGTGCCCCAGTTTGACTGCACCCCATGCACATAACCTGGTTAATACAGACATGGTTTAATGAGTTTGCTGAGGGGACTGAAGTGGCTCGCATAAAGCCCTGACCTTAGCACTACTGAACATGCTAGGAAGAAATCAGGAGCACAAATTCCTATAGATATTTTAAGATGTTGTGGAAAGCCTTCCCAGAATTGAGTAGGCTGTGACAGCCTCAGTTTGGGTGGGAACACTATACTTGCACCCATGGTTTTGGTATGGGATGTACTTGTTTTTCACCTCACTCATCATCTTCTCAGTACCATGTACAGGCCAACACTACTCTTGCCTCTATATATTGTTTTTTTAGATTAGAAATGTCTTTTGTATTTATTGTAGGCCTTTTTGTTCTGTGTTGCACCCTGGTCCTGGAGGAACGTTGTTTCTTTTCAATATGTACTTCTCCCTCTAGCGCATGCTGTGTGTCCACATACTTTTGGCTAAATCGCTCTTCCCTAATACTATCACCGTTTATTAGGTTTGTATCACTTCTGTGTTTATATTATTTTTAGGTCACCATGACTAAAAGTATCCGGACTCTCATCACCACCATTTGCATGATACATGATGTGTCAAGATATTACAACACGTCTGAACGAATGTCTACACTTTTTATTAAAGTACGTGCATACTTGTATATTTGATTGGATTGTTTTAGTTACCTGGTGGTTTCATTTGATCATACAGAGAATCCGAAATACTGTGTATACATCATTACAGGTTACTAATCAGATGGTGACCGCCTGCAGAGCTTACCTTACTAATAATGGCACCTCAAGCATTTGGGATCAGGACACACACGATCTCATTAAGAAGATGCAGGTAGGGTGTGGTTTGTTTATTCGGCTCTCCTCGTTTTATATCCAGTTAAACGAATCGTCTGTTATCTTTTTGCAACAGGAGTGTATCTGCCTGTTTGAGGAGTATCGGTCATGCTTCCAAAGTACGAAGAAGCAGAGGCTCGAGACGCAGCCCGGGAAATCATTCGAGGTGTCGGAGATGTACATCTTCCGCAAGTTTGACGATTTCTGCAAGAGGCTCGAGAAGGTGACCAGCCATTTTCACATGACCACGACACCGAGCAGAGCCGTCCTGGTCCATCCCTGAATCCCTGAAGTGTTTTGTGTTTTTAGATAACTCAGATGATCACAGTGATAAAATCGTTCTCGGCCCTCGGCCAGTCAAGAATCGAAGGGCTCGAGGCTCTAGCTGCAAAGTTTCAGAACATCTACATCAACATAAAAAAGAAGGAGTACGACATACTGGCTCAAAGAAGAGAGGTGTTTGAGGTGGACTTTACCGAGTTCATGTCTCACATCAGTAACCTGGAGGTGAGTGGAGTGTTTGACTTAAGAAACATTAAACAGACTAAACTCATTAGTACTTTTTTCCAGTGCCGTTGTTAGTAGTTAAAGTTGGAATGTCTACACTAAGACATCATTTGCTTTTTATAGCAGCGGTCCCAAACCTTTTTTGCACCATATACCGGTTTCATATAAGATATAATTTCACGGGCCAGCGGGCATAATAAAAACACAAAGTGCATAACAATACTACTCACCAATAATGGACACCCCCACCTAGGGGTGATAGGAGGCAATAACACCTGAAGTTTGTTCCTTATGTTCGGTCTAATCCGTAACTTTCACCACTGCAGAAAATCCCGCTTCACAAAGATAGGATGTTAGAAATGGACCCAGTGTTTTACATTTTACATTTTCAGCATTTAGCAGACGCTTTTATCCAAAGCGACTTACACAATGAGCAATTGAGTGTTAAGGGCCTTGCTCAAGGACCCAACAGTGGCAACTTGGTGGTGGCGGGGCTTGAACCGGCAACCTTCTGTTTACTAGTCCAGTACCTTAACCACTGAGCTATCACTGGCCCCAGTGTTGTCATTGCCTTTGTAGCGATCTCTAATTATTTATTCTTTCTGTGCGGCCCGGTAATAAATGACCCGGCCTGTGGCCCAGTGGTTGGGCACCACTGTTCTACAGCATTACAGGTTGGATTTGGCCCGTTCCATTTCACAATTGTGGTATTTCTGATGTACTCACAGTTTAAAAAACTGTTAAATTTCCAAAATAATTTATGTCCGGAGATTCGGGCATTATCATTTTATTTTAGAATCACGTCTCGAGTTATTTTCGTAATATTACGATTATTTCTGTAGTAAGTTCTGGTATGTTCCCAGATTTTGTGCTCTTGTAGCGTTTACAGAAAAGCAGCCTTATATCCTAATGCTTTCAGCTTCATACTTCTTTGTAGGTGTGCTGTTTTATGGATATGTGCCATCCTTCTCCCTCCAAACTGAATGTGCCAACCAAAGAGTTCTATTTGTTGTGTCTGACCAGAGTAGATTATCCTTTCATACGTCATTTATCATTATGATTAATGTAATATAAACGTCTAGCATAATTACAGGATAATTAATTCAGCTGCAGTTTGCACTCTTTTACATGTATACAATTACTTTTACATATATACAATTAAACATATCATTTTTTTTTTCTTCAGCACCAACTTCAAGATTTAATGAGAAAATGTTTCTCCAAGATTTTTTCATCTCAACAAGCCTTAAACCTCCTACAAAGGTGCTCTTTAACATACAGCTATTCAAATCCACATCTTACAGTACAGACAGTGTATCGTATTGGGTTTATAATAGTTAAATCGGGGCTTCAAATGCTTTTGAATTTGCCTTCAACTGGTTAATTGTTTGAAAGTCTGATGAAAAAAATAGAGGAAGGACTGGATCAGAGATCTATACAATCAGGCATTGGCTGATATGATGTAAAAAGTCTTAACCGGTCTTTGTAAGTTTGTTTTATTCACACTGAGTATCAATAAAAAGGACTGACCATTATAGCAGTGGGTGACAGAAACACTCCAGACAGGATGACCAGTTCTCAATTCAGACACCCACATCAGAGAGACTGATTTAGCTGGAAATGTGTGTGAATAATTTGCCAGAAACCGGTCGCTGTAATAAGGCAGTATGACGTATAAAAAGTCACTAAAAACCCAGATTACATTATGGCAGGATAATTAAGTTACACTGGCAGTCTGGTACATTTGTTACTACAAAGTCCGGTTTAGCTCCTGCACGTCTTGCTGATCTCTTTAAGTATTATAGCTGATTTCTATCACTTTGTTCAGAACTATGTTATTGTTATTGTAATTATTATTCATGCAGAACTATTTAATGGTACAGTTTAAGGTGGCAAACAGACTGACCCTAACCCTAACCCTAACCCCCCCCGTGTTATCTTATATCAGCTAATGTTTGACAAAGCAGATCACGTTCAGTCGTTAATGAATGTGTTTGGTTTCTAGGTTTCAGAAACTGAACATGTCGTGTCTGCAGGCAGAAATCTCCACAACCCTCCACCTGATTCTGCAGCACTACGTCACAGAGCTCGAAGCTGTAAACCAGGTCTCTGCTGGTCTAAAGATCTGAGGATCATTGTCACACTAAAAGAACAACAGAATTAACATTAACTCCTGTGTTTATATGTGTAGCACTATCAGACCTACAGAGAAGATCCTCCCATAGGCAGAAACATGCCTCCAGTGGCGGGCAGGATTGTCTGGGTCAGGCAGCTGTTCAGCAAAATACAGGAACCCATCAGTTACATTGAGGTGCACACAGACTTTATGAACGCTCCTTGTTTTTAAAGGAACATTTCATATTGTGCTACACTGCTTTCATAAGCCTCCCTGACTCACTGTTTCATTTATTTATACAATCACTATGATTTGTTGCTAGTGAAAGGTCCTGCAAAATAATCTAATGCTAATAATTCAGTATAATTAAAACAAAATAGCTCAATCATTTAATAAGAATTGTTAGTAGAAGTCCCAGTAAATGTGTATTTGGAACAGTTCAGTTTTATGTAATAATTAAAAAACATTTTCACCATATACACCAAGTACTTACACATGCTGTATAAACAATATGCAGAAAAACTCAGAGGTCCTGTCCACATCTGAGGGGCAGGATGTTGTGCAGCTGTACAACAGGTCTGCAGCGGTGTTTGTGGAGTTTGAGATTCTTTACTATACAGCCTGGATGAACAGGTTCCCACAGTTGGAATATGGCAAGTATCTTAAGCGTTTCTGTTACATTTGAACCCTAAAGGAATGATGGAAAACACTCATGATTTTACCTCTTTTACAGCCCTGTATGAAACCCTGCTTGTTCGCGACCCAGAATCAAAGAAACTGCTGGTGAACAGTTCTACAATAAACGAGACATTACGAGAGATTAAATGCTTGATTAAACTGGGATTGAAGGTTCCCGAGAAGGCTCTGTATATGTTTAGGACAGAGAAACACCTAAAGACAACACAATTCAGATTAGAGGTGGGAAAAAATGAGCTTTCAGTTCATTCACTTTACAACAAACCTGCTAATCACAGTGAACTGTGTGTGTGTGTGTGTGTTTGGTTTGTGATGTGTAGACGTTTATCAGCAGTTATGAGGATACGCTTGAGGAAATTCCTGCTATGTTTTACAGTCTGATGATATCAAAAATAAAAAAGGTATGATATTCTTCTCACTGGCTTTTATATCTGATAAATTATTAAATAGAATATATCAACATGTAAATATGAATTAATGCCAGATCAGTGTTTTTCGAACCCTGGGTGGGTCGTGAATCAGACAAAGTGGGTCGCAGAGAAATGGAGGCTTTATATTACATCTTGTAAATCACAGTGAGACCAGATACAGTAAATAGCATTCTTTGTGTTGCCTGGGTTGTGTAAAAAATCATGGACAAAATGAATTTGGGTTGCTTAAAACCCTGGTCTAGATTAAGTGTCTTATCACAGTGTGCATCAGCTGGGTCTCCCTTAAATTTCTTCCATGGCTTGTTTCACACTGTAGGTCTGATTGCTTCAGAGTAAAGCAGAATACACAACAGCAGTAAGGGCCTGGGCTTGATTCCCCTAGGTCTAGGGTCCTTTCTGTGTGGGGTTTGCATGTTCTCCCTGTGTCCAAGTCCAAGGACATGCAGTCAGGTTAACTGGAGCTACTAATAATTGCCCTAATTGTGTGTGTGTGTCTGTCTGGGGTGTTTTCAGCATTTTGCCTGGTGAATCAGACCCACTGCAGCCCTGACCAGGATAAGGCAGTGGTAAAACAGAGAATGAATGATTATATTATCTAATGCAGTTGCTCTGTGTACCAGGTGGACTCTGTGCTTCGTCAAGGCTTGGTGTTTCTCAGCTGGTCGTCTCTCATCCTGGACACATTTTTCAATGATCTTGATGCTGCCATGGCTGAGCTGCAGCATGTTCTAAAGAAGGTACATTCTGAGTGTGTATGTGAGAACAATAGTGACATGATTAACAGTATCTTCTAACTGCATGTAACATGTTCAGGTGACAGATCTTTGCGAGATTCGCATTGAAGGTGTTTTACACAACATCTCCGAGACTGTCCTCATCACCCTGCCAGAGGACAGAGCCTCATCTCTACAGGACCTGATTACCACCAACGAGGTAACGTCATGTTACCCCCAGCATTCGGGATGCTTAAGAATACTTTATGATGAAGTAACATTTAAATCTGATACAGGCTCAGACTAAGCTGTGGGCTCAGACTCTCAACCAAAAGAGCAGCCACGTAGAGGAGGCAGTGAAGGAACTGACTTTAATCTTCAGTGCTATTTATGAGCCAAAAGAAAGCAAAGACCCGGCTGAGAAACCTAAAGGTATTTTGATTAGATTGATCTGAACAGGCCTTGCAAACGTTTCTATATAAACAGAAGTAACGAAAATGATGCTGTTTTGTATTTGTAGGACACAAACGTGTTGCATTCTCAGAAGATCTGGGCTCATCAAACGATAAAGACAGGTTCAAGGCAGAAGCCCGTGAAGCTGATAAAGACGAAGACTTTAAAAACGTAAATGCTGGGTCCACTATTTGTCAGCTAAAATAAATACTTCACCTATAGTTAAGATTAATCTATAACTAAAATACTGCCTGTAAAACAAACTGATATATATATGTATATATGTATATAATATATATAGACCTTCTAGTTAGAGCTTCCCATGTTCTACATAAATCAAGGACGGTGTTAAATAAGTACAGGATGTCAATTTATCACATGGCTTCAGCTACCCATCTCCCTTTAAGACATATCCAATCATGCCACTGTAGATGCTTGCCTGCCTGGTAGCACCTCTGAGTTTCGAACCCCTGATCTCAGCAATAGTAGGCCAAAGTAAATGACCACTGCTCCACCTAATATTTGTTATACCAATGCACCAAGTGAAATGTTAACCACTAATACCCTGAAGCCACCGTATTACTGTCTCACACACAAAACCTTTAGCTGTAAATGGTAAGCAACACAGTGATGTGCATCGTGTACTCATACTTCCCGTGGAGCATCAGACACAACAGTAACACTTCTGCATCGCTTTCACTAGCAATCTGGTTTCTGCTTAGCAAACAGCATTCTCTTCTTATTATTATTTTTATTTTTATTATCACAAGTAGTTCACAGTTCCAACAAGGAGCTGGCAAATCTGATCCAACAGAGGTGCTAGCAAATCTGTAAGTGTGAAACTGTAATAAAAAGAAACATCTCCACCTGGAACAAATGAAAGTTCAACCAGGCGCAGGTGACTGTCTGTTACGCGGAAACAATGGCAACCATCTGCACCTCCATGCCTTCTCTCCCGACCAGATTTGGAAAGGCAGAAAGACATTATTCTGTAATCGAGCCACACCGTCAATCTCCACCTAGTTCTGTTTGGCCTGCAAGGGCACCAGTTATGATGTAAAACATACCATGTATAAAACAAACAATAACAATTTTATGTTCATGTGATAAAGAGACCTAAAAACAATGTAATTACATTTAAATCATTTTTAGATTTAAATCATTAATGGCCCTGCTGTTTATTTTCCTGGTTATTTGTAGGAGTGCAGAGAACTGTATGCTCACTTCAGCGCAAAACTTCTGGACGCTTTGGTGAAGGCCACATGTTTGTCTCTGGACACGTTAAAAAGAAGATTGTTTATTTCCAGGTGAGAATGAACATGTTTCACCATGTAAATAAATCATTAAAAAATACACAAAACATTTAAAGCAGTAATTTTTTCTTTCTAGCTCATCTGGCGGCCATCCCAGTGTCTCAGATGAGGTGATAACTTTAATAAAATCTGAGATCCACCTGACCATACCCAATGTGGTAAGTGTTTATATTACTAATGCTTTACTCTGTGCTGTTACTGAATCTTGGAACCATAAGCACATTGAGAGTTCTGTGTTCTGATGAAGGTGATGATACCGAGTCTTGATAAGATCCAGCAAGCAATCATTCACCTGGTGCATCTGGTGCTGGAGGTGAGCCGCGGCGTGGCATGCTGGAAACAGGATTGCCGCTCAGACGACGTTGGAAAGTCTGGATGTAAGAGGCGGCATTAACAATCATTAAGAATCTTCCACGGTTTCCCTTCAGCTTGATGCATTTGGAGTTGTTTTGTTTCCTGCAAAAAACAGAAAGACATATTCTGTACTGTAAAGTCCGGAAGCGTATTGCTGCCACACAGATGAAAAGAAATGTCAGTATGTTGTTATAAAGAGAATCAAATTTTACTTCATGCTTTTTTTACTTCATGAGTTTTGGTGTCACTGAGCAGCACAGATGATATTTTTATCACTATTTAAACACTGCGAAGGATTCTTAAATCTTAGTCTTTATATAGACGTAAAAACCGCTCACATATCTTAGACATGCACTATTCCTAATGGAGAATCTTGATCGGCACAGCAAGCTACAAGGTTACAAGCTACAGCATCTTAAATGTCTTCAAGCTGGGTTCGGCTACGCAGCATTTAAGGAAATGAACTTTTCTCGTTATTACGACATACTGACGGCTTTTTTTTCATCTGTGTGGCAGCATGGGCACCAGGTGTAAACCAAAGTATAATGTACACGCCTTTGTTAATATGTTTTTAATTGGTTCTAATCGATTATAAAGGCTAACACAACTTTTTAAAGCACTAAGGCTGTGAATGTTAAATAAAGATCGTGAAATAATTCCAATAAAACATTATTAACTTTTTCTCCTCGTTTTAACATTTGAAAGCATCCGACATTTTGAGTTTAAAAACGTTTAAATGGAAATTTCTTCTCTAGCTGGGCGGCTGAGGAACTTCTTCCAGAGTGTTTCTGAAAACAAGGATGTGTGCAAGCCTGTAGGACTTCTAATGTCAGGGGTGAACCTCCTGGGTAAACAGCCCGGAGATGTGCTCAGTCAGTTCAGAGCCTTCAAAGTAATCTGGGATCAGGACCGAGACGACCAAGTCAAGGTAGCTCAACACTCAACTCAACTTATTAATGTAAAACGGACAAAACTACTGGACTTGGATAAACAATTACAACATGTTAAATTTGTCACAGACATTGATTAGATCAAACCCAGGTCATCAGTCCATGTCACTGTGCAGCTCTCACTTTCTCAGCGGCACCGATGTGCCACCTGAATAGATCATGTTATGTTTACATTTTGTTAGGTGTAATACAGCGGTAATACAACAGTAATACTCAGGCGGCAGGTGTTTCCAAATATTGTGCCGGCCTCATGATTGAGGAGCCGACAAATCTGTGAATAAGAAACCATGATGAATGGAAACACTTCCTACTGGAGTGACGGGTGACTGCTGTTGATCTGCGCCTTCATGCCCCCTCTGTTAGCCATATTATAGCTCCCAGTAGATGGACTTGTTACAGATAGAATGTGATATTCTGCTGGAGTTTTTTACATTGTTAAGGAGGATTGAAAATAGTTTGTAAATGGTGATTATAAGTGGAATAAACACCCAAATTTTGAAGAATCACATTTTAAAGACATCACTATAACAGTGTACATTTGTTTAATATGAAATCATAAACGCATGTTTGTGTTTTCTGTCAGGAATTCATCAGTAGCAACCCCGACCTATACCTGATAAAGGAGCAAATTTTACACTATGAAACGGTTGAACAGGAGATCGCGGACATCACGCCCATCGTCGTTTTAGGTGGAATGGAATTGTCAACAGGTAAAATAATACCAAATATTCACATTAGCTATTACAGTTGAGGTTTTTATGTGTTATGTGTGAAAAATGGCACATTAATGTCATCAAAGCTGCAGTGCATCACTGGTTTTGTTTAATATAATTATATTGCACTGTTAAATATTGAAAAAATAGGTGGATTGAAGTTAGGGTTGGGATGTGCCAGGTACGCCTATTCCACGTCTTCTGTGCATACGGCTGGTTCAGCTCAGACTCTGAAGTCATAACCTTAAATCCTACAGAATTTTACAGTGTTGCTTCATTTATTCACATGCTTGTTGTTTGTGTTGGTGATGTCTGTAGCTCCACTGAAGATGTCCCTGAGTGTGGAAGCGAAAGCCTGGAAACTGATGCTGTGCAAGTACGTACAAAAGGAATACAAGAAGAAGCTGATGGACATGATCGCTTTCATTAGTGAGCAGCAAAAAAAACTCTCACGCCCTATAGCTGACCTGGACGACGTGAGATTCGCTATGGAAGCCCTGTCCAATATCCGGGACTCAGAAATTATAATGGACATGACCATGGGGCCCATCGAGGTCCGACATAATGATAAGCCATATTTCTAATCCTTATCTTACTAATCTATGGTTTATTTTAGACATGAAATTGATTAGTGATGTTTTTAGGAAGCCTATTCTATACTAAACAAGTTTGAAGTGGAAGTGACGAAGGAGGAGGCCGAGGGTGTGGATACACTAAGATACTCTTTTGCTAAACTGCAGTCCAAAGAGGTACGTTCCTCATTCTCAACTCAGATTCCACAGTGTCTGTCTTTATGAAAGATCCATCACAGATGATTCATGGCTGATTCTTCCTTCATTTAAACATTTATTCAATCATTTATCCATTCTGGTCAGGGTCACCGTGGCTCTGGAAAGCAGTGAAAACACTGCTGGTGATGCCCTAGGTCTAAGTAATGTGTTTAGTAGTGTGTTATTAACTGCAGTCCAGCTTATATGAAATATATACACCGATGAGGCGTAACATTATGACCACCTTCCTAATACTGTGTTGGTCCCCCTTTTGCTGCCAAAACAGCCCTGACCCGTCGACTCTGACACCTTTCTATCAGAACCGGCATGAACTTCTTCGGCAGTTTGAGCTACAGTAGCTCGTCTGTTGGATCGGACCACACGGGCCAGCCTTCGCTCCACACGTGCATCAATGAGCCTTGGCCGCCCATGACCCTGACGCCGGGTTTACCACTGTTCCTGACCACTGCAGACCGGTAACACCCCACAACAGCTGCGGTTTTGGAGATGCTCCGACCCAGTCGTCTAGCCATCACAATTTGGCCCTGAAATGTAACCTTCGAGGATAAAACATTCACTTGCTGCCTAATATGCCCCCCCCCCCAACAGGTGTTGTGATGAAGAGATAATCAGTGTTATTCTCTTCACCTGATAGTGGTCATAATGTTATGCCTTGCCAGTGTATAGTTATACCCAGTAGTATAGTATTACCCAGGAAATACATCTAAACAGTGTGCCAGTGCATCACCAGGCATCCCTGACTACCTTACCCTCTCATTTACTTGCATGAGATATGTTTGTGGAAAACATACCAAACTCCTTATAGACCATTTAAAGCGTTGCTTTGAAATCGAGTCCTCTGTTCTTTCTAAAACCATGTTACATATTCTGGTGTTTTAATGAAACATGTGGGAGACGAAGGGACAGCATTTAGATGAAGTCTAATGTGTTTTTTATATAAAACCCCTACACAGAGAGCAGTCCAGCATGAACTGGTCAGTGCGCAGCCCAAGTTGAAAGAGAATCTCCTGGAATCAGTCGGCACGTTTCAGAATGACTTGATGACTTTCGGCCAGAAGTATGAAACGGTGAGCAATCAACTCATTCCTGAGGGCCACACTGACACTTTTGTTTCAGACCCGAGTCCATCTAATTGTAAGGGTGCAGGGATTTAAGTGAGTTCGGGAATAGAATAATGCAATTGACTAAATAAATCATCTTATTTTTTGTTTGAAGTAAACAGCAGACAATGAGACACTGACTAGCAGATAAACTGAAACACTTTCTTTAAGCATGATGTGCAAATAAAACAAGTACATATTTATTTAAGAACTATTGAAATGTATTTAAAAGTTAATTCTTCTGTATATAAGCAAGCAGCTTCAATTACAAAGTAATTATACCTACACAATTAATCTATTAAAGGAGCAAATATAAGAATAATAAACATTATTAAGTGAATATGTTTTGTCACCTCTGATGTTTCTGCTTTTGTATTTGTCACTAGTCATTGTTAAAATAAAGACAAACTAAAGTTTAAACACCACCCGGCCATAATAAAAAAAATATCTGGACAAAAAAACAGACAGGTTAAATTAACTAGCCAAAGATCTGAACAAGCAGCAACTATGTACAGATAATTGTCTGGTTTGAGTTTTGTCCTTGTGTGGCATGTCATCTTTCTGGTTGTTTGCTGCTGATGGTTTTCTCACTTCCCCTGTCTGGTTCCTGCAGTGATCGTCTGAGTTACACTTGCTGGCGGAGCTGCCCAGACGTTTTTGTTTTGTTTGTGCTTGTGTCTGTCTCTGTGTTCTCAGTGTTTCTGCTCTCACATAAGCTTTTTTGTCCTCGAGTCACTTTAGGCTGTGGCTTTGGTATGGTTTTGTGAATTTAAAACTGAACCAGTGATATTAACCGACCAAAGTGTGTGAGAATCACATTAGATTAGAATAAATAGAAGAAAGCCGATCATAAGAATATTATTATAAAACGGATAGTTCCGGTCCTAAAATCTGATTGGCTGAGCCGCGTTCGAAGCCGTTGTAAAATCCCCGATAAACTCACACCTATGACCGCCTCACATCATTTATTATATTTTATGTTGACCGCCGTTTTATAAAAGCAATAAGCCACTCCGCTTCGCGTCGTACCAAAAACGTCATCCCCGTGCTAAAATCACAGTAACGTACGGCCTCTCGTGGCTTATTGCTTTAATAACCTGTTGTATGACACTTAGCGATTCATATATGGTTCCTTGTCTGTCTGATATCAGGAAGGCCCGAATGTTTCAGGCATTTCACCTGAGGAGGCCAGCATCAGACTTCAAATCTTCCAGGTATGACAGATGCAGAATTCAAAATGCTTTTATTCATTATTCTTTCTATATAAATCTCTCACACCTCGGCTCGTTTATACTTATAAATATTATTCATGTGACATTAGGTGGTCCCAGACATGCACTCAAAAGCAAATGTATTATAACTGTTTCAAAAACTTACTGTAATCAATACTTAGGAATATAACTCAGGTGGGATTAAGCCGGATAGGGACTCTCTCTCATAACTGATGCAATTACGACCTCTGCTGGCTAATTGATGGCACCTGCACAGAGATGGGAAAAGAGTACTGTCAGGGTGTGTCTCTCCGTACACAGTGCTGATCCGCATTGCACTCGTCAAAGTGTAGGTGTTAAGATGCATACCGCTGCTGCCCGCTTGTCGGAGGGGGCGTGTGGTAGCTTCTTTCTCCTCAGTCAGAGCGGGGGTCAGCATTGGTGGAGAGGAAGCGTGACACAATCGGGCAATCGTACGCGCTAAAAGGGGGGAAAAAGGGAGAAAATGCATAAACAAAATATTATATATATATAAATCAGCCAGACTAATGCCGACTGTACATCTAACCATTTTATATTAAATATAATTTTATTCCACCTTAAACGTGCTCTGATATTGATCTCAGACTGGGTTTGATAACCTGTGGAGGAAGTTCACCACATATTCTTCTGGAGAACAGTTGTTCGGCCTGCCCGTCACTGAATATGATGTTCTACAGAAAGCTCGGTAATTACAGTCTGTCACTGTCTGGTAAACACTCTCCAGAAACATGATGATGCTCACTGCTGATTGGCCTAAAACATGCATACAATTCTGTATTATTCCCGTGTCACTTTTCTATTCTATTATAATGGTGTTCCTCTCTCTTATGTTATTGAAACTAGGAAAGAGCTCGGGCTTCTTCAGAAGCTGTACGGCCTCTACGATGCGGTTATGAATAAGATCAGCGGCTATTACGAAATCCTCTGGACCGAAGTGGATATTGAAAAGATCAACACGGAGCTTTCAGAATTCCAAACCAGGTAACCGTCGCGACTCTTGCACAGTGTTACAGCAGCAGCTCCTCTCAGAACTGTAAGAACTCCTGTGTGTTTTGAATTGTACTCAGATGCCGAAAGCTCCCCAAAGGACTGAGAGACTGGCAGGCGTTTTTAGATCTGAAGAAAAGGATCGATGACTTCAGCGAGTCGTGCCCTCTCCTGGAGATGATGGCTCACAGAGCGATGAAGCAGAGACACTGGGAACGCATCGCTGACCTGACGCAGCACAAGTTTCACGTGGATTCGGACACGTTCTGCCTTCAAAACATAATGGAGGCCCCACTGCTGAAACACAAAGAAGACATAGAGGTAATGCTACACTGAGGCTCTGTGTATGTAGACACTGATCAGTCATAACATTATGACCGCCTTTCTAATATTGGCCCCCCTTCTGCTGCCCCATACACAACAACCCGTGATGCTCTGTGTATTCTGACACCTTTCTATCAGAACCAGCATGAACCTCTTCAGCAGTTTCAGCTACAGGAGCTCGTCTGTTGGATCCGACCACACGTGCATCAATGAGCCTTGGCCACCCATGACCCTGTCGCCGGTTTACCACTGTTCCTGACCACTGCAGAACGGGAACACCCCACAAGAGCTGCAGTTTTGGAGATGCTCTGACCCAGTTGTCTAGCCATCACAATTTGGCTTTTGTCAAATTCCCTCAGATCCTCACGCTCGCCCGTTTTTTTTTTTATATCAACTTTCAGGATAAAATTTTCACCTGCTGCCTAAT
The DNA here is from genome assembly GCF_030014385.1 of Trichomycterus rosablanca. Taxonomy (NCBI): domain Eukaryota; kingdom Metazoa; phylum Chordata; class Actinopteri; order Siluriformes; family Trichomycteridae; genus Trichomycterus; species Trichomycterus rosablanca. The sequence goes on along the minus strand of NC_085996.1, from coordinate 3,995,181 downwards.
ACACCCCCCCCCCCCCCCCCCCACTAACAGGTGCCATAATGAAGAGATAATCAGTGTTATTCTCTTCACCTGTCAGCGATCATAATGTTATGCCTGGTCAGTGTATGTAGATACTGGTGTCTTTTGCTCTTTAGATGACATACATTGTTTTGGGTTCATTTAAGCTATCCCTGTGCTAAAGTCATGCTTAGTCTAACCAGGGTTTGAAAGAGACTTGTGTTATAATGATGACCTTACTTTTCTCCTCACACTAGGACATCTGCATCTCAGCAGTAAAGGAGAAGGATATCGAGGCCAAGCTGGCACAGGTGGTTGATTTATGGTACAGTCAGTTGCTCACATTTATGGCTTTTAAAGGCAGAGGAGAGCTGATGCTTAAAGGAGCTGAGACGGCAGAAATCATCACTGCCATGGAGGACAGTCTGATGGTGCTTGGATCACTTCTAAGCAACAGGTAAGTTTCATCAGGTTCTGTTCATGTCTCACACACTGATGTTCTCATTAGAAATAACAGTCTAGACTAGCACTTTGTAGATTTTTTGGTATTGCTTTGACCATTGCTTTGATGAAGTTTAAATATAGAGACTATTCTCCTTTATACGGATGTATAGGGGTTCAGTAAGCTTAGCAAGCTTAAACAAATAAAACAGTGATGACTTCTGTCTGTTTAAACACTGGAGCATAGTCATAATGCACATAAAACTTTCTTTGTTATGGTAATTTTGGTAGATTGAGGGGTGCAAGTCATAATTCTGATGATTCTACAGATTCATTATAGGGTAAATTAGTTTAGTATTTCATTGAACTTAATTAATCAAACTAAAGTTTATTTAACTGTGTAGTGGGCGCTCTGTGTGGGTGGCACATGGGTAAATAAGATAAGATAAGATTCCTTTATTGATCCCCATGGGGGAAATTCGAGTGTTACAGCAGCTCCAGTACAGTGTAAGTAGAGTAAATACAGTAAATGAAAATAGAGTAGAATAAAATAAAAAATAAGGAAATTATCAAATAAATGATGGTAAATAAAGTATGGTAAATAATGCTCGCTTACTACCACTGGCATCCAGGGTTCAGTGCTATCGGTCAGTTCAGCGTCTACATACAGGCATGATTGGCTATGCCTGAGGTGGGGGGTAGCCAGGACCCTGCAATGGATCGTCGTCCTGTCGGGGGTGTGTTACTGCATTGCGCCTGATATTTCCAGGACCCACCAAGACCCTGACCAGGATAAAGCAATGGTAAAAATGAAATGAAACTGTGTAGTTCAATTTAATTTTGTGTTTGTACGATTTGTGTAAATTCTATTTATTTAAAGTATCCTCCAGGCCACCCAAAGAGGACGGGGGTCCCTGCTGAGTCTGGTTCCTCTCAAGGTTCCTTCCTGTATTTTTAAGGGAGGTTTCCTTGCCACTGTGGCCCTCGGCTTGCTCAATAGGGGTTTTTGATCTGTTGGTCCCGGACTTTGTAAAGTTGCTTTGAGACAATGTTTATTGTAAAAAGCGCTATATAAATAAATGTGACTTTACTTGACTAGTAAAAAACTCTTTTTAAGGAAGGGACACAACCCAACACTCACAGCTGTAATCGATCGAACCAGTTTGTTTCAATCCCAGGCAGTGGTGCTACCAACCTGGCTGGGCAACCAACAGGCACATTAGGTTTCATTGCAGCTGTACGGTTGTGCCCTTCGTTGTCTGGCCGAAGCACCTGCACTAGCGTTGCTCATGATTTGCTTAGCGTGGCAGCACTATATGAGACTCAGCCACTGGCAGGTGAATAGATGTGGCAGCGACTGGTAATCTCTGTTTGATTTCTCTGTACATAGATACAACACTCCTTTTAAGAAAGACATCCAGAACTGGGTTTTTAAGCTCTCCACATCATCAGACATCATCGAGCAGTGGCTGCTTGTTCAGAACCTGTGGGTGTACCTGGAGGCCGTGTTTGTGGGTGGAGACATTGCCAAGCAGCTTCCACAGGTACATCATTAATCTGCAGCCTGTATGTTTACTCACCTGTAATCATGAACTGCTTCATTTACGTATTATTACCTTGTAGGAAGCGAAGCGCTTCCAGAACATCGATAAATTATGGATAAAGATCATGCAGAGAGCCCATGAGATCCCCAGTGTGGTGCAGTGCTGCGTGGGAGATGAGACCATGAGCCAGCTTCTACCTCACCTGCAGGAGCAGCTTGAACTCTGCCAGAAATCTCTCACAGGGTATGAACACAGCCCCACACTGTACAGGGTGTCGATCTATTTCAGGGCAGAAGAAAACCCATATGGACAAGCGAAGAACATACAAAACTTCTCATGGTGGATGTATATCAAGCAACAAGTGGCAGTGGTGTAGCTTGAACCAGCTTATATATTGCCCATTGACCAAAGGCACGGATCAAACCTAGGTCTGCAGAACTCTGGTTTCACCCCTTCTTATTATTCAAATGATTCACATGTTTCAGACACAACCGCTGAAATTCATGATATAAAACTATAATACTGTGCAGCAGCAGTTTAGGGAAGGTCCTTTCTGTTCCAGCATGACTGCGCAAAGAAGCTCCAGTGTCCTGCACAGAGCTCTGACCTCAGCCCCACTCAACAGCTCTGGGATGAACCAGAACATTAACATCGATGCCCAGTCGTACTAATGCTCTTATCACTGAGTGGGCACAAATTCCCATACTTCAGAACAGAGGCTGTTGTTCGAGCTAAAATATCACACAGAGGTCACTAGATAGGGCAAGCCGTAGCCTGGCGCTTAGGGTACTGGACTAGTAACCAGAAGATCGCTGGTTCAAGCCCCACCACTGCCAGGGTGCTGCTGTTGGGCCCTTGAGCGAGGCCCTTAAACCTCAATTGCTCAGACTGTAGACTGTACTGTAAGTCGCTTTGGATGAAGTCGTCTGCTAAATGCTGAAAATGTAAATAGGATGTCTAACACGCTCACGGTCCAAATACTTTTGGCCATATAGCATGCATCTGTGTAGGCATGAACACAGTGTGAGCCATGTCTTTTACATGATAAATCACTAGATCAGTGCTAACTAACTAAACCTGGACATACAATTCAAAGCAAATGTCCTATTTATTTTTTAATTAATTAATTTATTTATTTAATTGAATGTAGAAAATGTCAGCAAATCACTGATTTGATGCTAACAAACAAACAAAAACACTCACATTATTATTTTCCTCACTGTCCACACATCCCTCATCCCAAAACCCTGTATTATTACCGTGCATTAGTGAGGCTTTATCTAAGCACATGTGACAGCAGCTGTCTCAAAACATCTGCATCATCAGGCTTCACCTGTTTCTGTACAGCTACCTGGAAAAGAAACGACTGCAGTTCCCCCGCTTTTTCTTTGTGTCCGATCCTGCTTTACTGGAAATCCTCGGACAAGCCAGTGACTCTCACACCATCCAGGTACGAGCGGCGCACCAGTATAAACGCTCTCCACGTCAGTCCAGCTTCATAACCATCTTTGCACTCGTGATTGCAGGCTCATCTCCTGGGAGTGTTCGACAACGTCAGTGAGGTGGAGTTTCATGTCAAGGACTACGACAAGATTTTGGCGGTGATCTCTCAGGAGGGCGAGAAAGTACCCGTACGTATCAGCTGGAGCTCAGAAGTGTGCGGTTGTATTTATTTCCACACACACAGGGGAACAGAGTACAGATGAGAAGTAGGGGTGGGTGATGTTTCCAAAATCCTTCATCTTATCACGTCAAATAGAGATCAGTCGTAGTTAGTGATCAGCCAGGATTATAAAGGGCAACGGTAGGTGAGGCTGGGACAGTGGGAGCCTAGTGGGTGGAGTTTTAAGCTGTCAACTGAAAGCTTGAGAGTTCGAATCCCGGCTCTGCCATGCAGCCACTGTTGGGCCCTTGAGCAAGGCCCTTAACCCTCTCAGCTCTAGGGGCGCTGTACGATGGCTGACCCCAGCTTTGACCCAAGCTTCCGAAACAAGCCGTGATATGCGAAGAAAGAATTTAGTCGTTCTGTACGTGTGTATATGTATATATGACAAATAAAGGCATTCTATTCTATTTTATTGTTGTGTTAAAAACACTATATAGACAAAAGTATTGGGACGCCCCTTCTAATCTTTTAATTAATGTGTTTTAGGCACAACAATCTATAACATGTGTAATAAATCAATTATACAAGAAGTCATGAATTCAACTTTGCAGCAACAGTTTAGGGACTTCTCTTTCCTGTTCCTGTTCCAGCATGACTGTCCCCCTACATGAAGAAAAGCTCAATTTAATGAAACTTCACATGCTGCCATCATCTGTACTACTGAATGGACACAAATTCCCATAGACATACCACAAAGTCTAACCCTAGAAGCTTCTTAGTAAAGCGACTGTTCTACCTGAAAAAGTCACTTTATTTTAGACAGTGTATTGTCTAAGCAATTAGGGGTTAGGGCCTTGCTCAACAGTGCCAACCTGGCGGTGGTAGGGCTTAAACCAGTGACCATTTGGTAACTGGTCCAGTACCTTAACCACTAGGCTACAGCTGCCCTTAGTGAGGCGTTTTGCAAGCTCATGGTCAGGTGTCCACATACTTTTGGCCATACAGTGTAGATCCAGTTGCCTCTTACCTTATTTGATGTTATGTTATGACATTTTTTAATGAACGATCTGAAGTAAAGACTCTCGCAACCTGTGAGTTAATGAAATAAATTGATGATAGAGATAAACAGTGCACCTCTAGTGGTGTGGTATTTTATATATACATTATATATACATCCTACTCACTAAGAGGAAGAACCAGTAATAAAGTTTTTATTTCTGTGTTGATTATGATAATTGATTTGGATGGAGCTGCTCTGATGTGCTGTGTGTGTTTACCAGCTGGACAAACCAGTAATGGCGCGCGGTCCTGTGGAACTCTGGTTGGGAGAGTTACTGGTGCAACAGCAAGCCTCACTGCACTCAGTCATAAAAGCAGCTCAGCTGCAGATTAATGAGCCCGACTTCCAGCTCCTCACCTTCCTTAACCAGGTCCAAGCTCAGGTACGCAACAGCTCAGAGCGTGCGTATCATAACAATGCGTATAACATATAGCACAGCCTTAAAAATACATGCACCGGTGATGTTCCTCTCCTTCAGGTGGGCCTGCTGGGCATTCAGATGCTCTGGACTCGAGACTCAGAGGAGGCACTGCAGAATGCCAAGAAGGACAAGAGGGTCATGTCTGTGACAAACCAGAAGTTTCTGGATCTGCTGAACACGCTGATAGCACAGACGACTCACGACTTGTCCAAGTTCGAGCGTGTTAAGTTTGAGACGCTGGTTACAATCCACGTCCATCAGAGAGACATTTTTAATGATTTGGTAAGAATATGACTTCTGTAATCACGTGATTCCTTTTATGGCATGTTTATCAGCATCTTTATCCTGGTCAGGGTCGCTGTGGGCTCGCTTTCACCGGAACCCACCCATCTCAGGACTTCAGCTATCCCCACACTCCTTAGACATAGCTAATTATATCTGTGTAGACGCCTCGCACCGCTGAGGTTCGAATCTGGATCTCAGCATGAGTGTGATAGACCTCTGCACCACCCGAGCACCCAGTCCTTTCATTTTATCTTTATATCTTTATATTCTGGCTTATAAAAAGAGAGTTATTAAATTAACATCATTGTTTATCATCATTTTTTATATTTTTGTTGTACAGTCTTGGGCAAAAAAGGTAAAAATGGAGTCAGAAGATGTTTTGAAAACATTTAATCATCTAGACATGTTACTTTGAGTTTTATATCAAGCATTGAAATCCGTTCATGAATTTTTCTGTGTATAAGAAGATTTTCCACCCAACCGAGCAGTGCGGAACAAACGGTGGCTCAGATCTTCCTTCTGGATCATTTTCTGACCGGCCAGTTGTTGTTAGGACCATTATAAGGAATTTTGGGTTGTGTGCACACACCACACACACACACACGTAGTTTACGATGAAATAAATCTCTTTCCTCTCTGTGATGTTATCTGTTCAAAAAAGCATCACACTTTTTTACCCACCCATTTTATATTCCATACAAACATGAATGTTTACTTTGTCTAGCGTCAGTAAATCCTTACCAGCGTGTTATTATTTTATATACTAATAAATACAAGGTTAAAGCGCAGTTGTAGTCTGTATCAGGAATAGAATTAACCGTAGCCCTGTGCTTGTTAGGTGAAAATGAACATCAGGTCCCTCGGTGACTTTGAATGGCTGAAGCAGAGCAGATTTTATTTCCGGGAGGATCAGGATCACGTCGCAGTGTCGATCACGGACGTCGACTTCATCTATCAGAACGAGTTTTTAGGCTGCACGGACAGGCTGGTCATCACTCCTCTTACAGACAGGTGCTTCTACTCGTCCTTTAGGAGGTCCTCGTGTACATTCAATAGAAATAACAATAATGTTTTTCTCCCAGGTGTTACATTACCTTAGCTCAGGCGTTAGGTATGAGTATGGGCGGAGCTCCTGCTGGTCCGGCTGGGACGGGCAAAACCGAAACCACCAAAGACATGGGCCGCTGCCTGGGGAAGTACGTCGTGGTCTTTAACTGCTCCGACCAGATGGACTTCAGAGGACTGGGCAGGATTTATAAAGGTGATTTTATTTAGTCAGTCAACACGGCGCTACACTATAGGTCAACAAGTATATGGACACCTGACCCTGAGCGTATTGGTTACCCGTTCCAAACTCATTAGATTTAATATGGACTTGCCTTTCTATACGATTTTGGTAGTGTGCATGTGGAAATTTGTGTCCATGTAGGTAAATGTTGGGTGAAAAGACCTGGCTTACAATCAACATTCCAGTTTTTGCTCACTTGTGTTCAGTGAGATTGAGCTCAGGGTGTTCTACATCGGGGGAGCCAAAAAAATGGGTTGCAGAGAAAAGATTAACAGAAATTAACTTGTACAAGAACGCCCCCTTGTGAAGGCTTTACGTTACATCTCGTAGACCACAGTGGGACCAGATTGCTACCATTTTTATTAATGAAGTATTATTTGTTTTGTGTTTTGTTTTAATGCATTGTTTGTGTGGCCTGGCTTGCTGTAAAAATCATGACATAGAGAACATGTGAGACGTTTAAAAAAAAGTTTGAAAAACTCTGATTTACATGATACTTGAATTCTTCCACACCAGAGACTTTAACCTTTGTGCATAGTTCACAGAAGAATAGTCATACTGGAACAGGAAGGGACCTTCCCCAGAATGTTGTCTAAATGTTTATAGCATAACATTATAGCATATAGCATTTTTACCACTCTTAGTATTGTGTATAGAGAAACATGTAAACGTAATGATTAGGAGGGGTGTCCACACTTTTTGACCATATAGTGTGTAACAGCAGAATAAGTCTGTATTAAAGAGACGTATCTGAGTGTGCCATCAGTCCAGATTTTATTCAGAATGGTACTGAGGATAAAACGATCACGTATATCCACTCTAATAAAGGACTTTCTGTTAGGTCTGGCTCAGTCTGGGTCCTGGGGATGCTTCGATGAGTTTAACAGGATCGACCTGCCCGTGCTGTCGGTCGCTGCACAGCAGATCCACATCGTCCTGAGCGCTCGCAAAGAGCGCAAAGCTCAGTTCCTCTTCACCGACGGAGACTGTGTGGATCTGAACCCCGAATTCGGACTCTTTATTACCATGGTAACGTATTTACAGATGTTCAAATATACACGTGTGGTCCATATTTTAGCACCTTTGATTGTTTGGTATAAAAAGCCAATCATTAGATAAAAATGGACATGGAGTAAGTGAACGTTGTGTCATCAATATCTTGCCCAAATACATTCAACACAACATTGACATTTCAGTCATGTAAGAACAGTAATATAAGAAACACAGTGAATGACACGGGCAGGATTAAAGGCGTCCTTTACTTTAAACTAATGTGTCTTGTTATAGAACCCGGGCTACGCCGGTCGCCAGGAACTGCCCGAAAATCTAAAGGTGCAGTTCAGGACCGTTTCTATGATGGTTCCTGACAGACAGGTGAGGTTTTTATACACTGGTACTGGTACGTGAACTCATTTCCCTTCTGTAGAAGCTCAGCTAAGCGAAACCCTCTGTGTTTCAGATCATCATGAGAGTCAAACTGGCCAGCTGTGGTTTCATCGAGAACGTTATACTGGCTCAGAAGTTCTTTGTGCTTTATAAACTGTGTGAGGAGCAGCTCACGAAGCAGGTACATGTCAGCAAACACACACCAAATGGCCAAAAGTATGGAAACACCCATCCTAATTATTAAAGGTGGATGGAACGCGCAGCCTTCCTGACTCAGCAGTGTACTGAGCATGTGCAGTTCATCCAGTTTCATTATTGATCAGTGGTGTATCTGTGAGATCAAATTCAGATGTTGAATGCTTGCTTGTAGTTAAATCAAACATATTTTCATACAGTTTGTATTATAATTAATAACAAAATGGGCGCTCAGGTGGTGCAGGGGTAAATTCCGCGGGCGTAGCGTACTACCGCTGGGATCCAGGGTTTAAATCGGCGCTGCTGTTGGACGTCTACATACAGACATGATTGACCATGTCTCAAAGCTAAAGGTGGCCGAGGGTTCGTTTCTGACCAGGGTGTGTTTCTGCATTGCGCCCAGTGACTCCTAAAAAAGTGGACCCACCGTGACCCTGACCTGGATAAAGGATAAAGTGGTAAATAATAAAAAAGAAACAATAATGATAAAAGTGATTAAAGCATTCGTGGTAAATTGCGCTGAGCCACTAACACTGAGATCCTTGGTGCTATCGGCCGGTCGGGCATCCAGATACAGATATAATTGGCTATGCCTTGGGGGATTTGGAATTGGGGGCTGAACAGCCTAGCCATTGAGAGGTGCACTCGTCAGGGTGCATTCACTGCCGGTCCCAAGCCAAGATAAAATAAAAAAAGGCATCCAGTGTAAAGACTGTACACACACCAGATCTGCTGTGGTGACCACGAATATGGAGCAGCCAGAAGATCAAATAAATCTGGTCAGTTAGAGTTGATCAGTGAACAGTTACAGAATATAAATAAGGATTTTTTTTTTTCATACTGGATTGTATATAATTCTGTTCACTTGTTGTTAAGAATGTAAATCAGAATATTCATGTATAAACTCTTCTCTCTCTGTAGGTTCACTATGATTTTGGGTTGAGGAACATTCTGTCGGTTTTGAGGACTCTGGGAGCTGAGAAACGGGCTCGACCCTCAGACTCTGAGTCCAGCATCGTGATGAGGGTTCTGCGTGACATGAACCTCTCCAAACTGGTGAGAACCGTAACCATTGCAGTATCAGTACTAAATGACGCCACGGAAAGGACCCACGTTGTGCTCCTGGTTTTGGGGATCTTCATGCACCCTGCTTGTGCTGCTACAGGTGGATGAAGACGAGCCTCTGTTTCTCAGTCTGATCAGTGACCTGTTTCCTGGGATTCAGCTGGATAACAGCACCTACGCTGAGCTGCAGGCTGCAGTCGCCACACAAGTGCAACAAGCAGGAATCGTTAATCACCCGCCGTGGAACCTCAAGCTCATACAGGTAAACTCACCTGAACATGTGTGTCTGTGTGTGTATGTGTGTGTGTATGTATGTGTGTATGTGTGTGTGTATGTATGTGTGTATGTACAGTATATATATATATATATATATACTGTATATGTGTGTATGTGTGTGTATGTGTGTGTGTATGTATGTGTGTATGTACAGTATATATATATATATATATATATACTGTATATGTGTGTATGTGTGTGTATGTGTGTGTGTATGTATGTGTGTATGTGTGTGTGTATGTATGTGTGTATGTACAGTATATATATATATATATACTGTATATGTGTGTATGTGTGTGTGTATGTATGTGTGTATGTGTGTGTGTATGTACAGTATATATATATATATATATATATATATATACTGTATATGTGTGTCTGTGTGTGTATGTGTGTGTGTATGTATGTGTGTGTGTATGTATGTGTGTATGTACAGTATATATATATATATATATATATATATACTGTATATGTGTGTGTGTGTATATGTGTGTGAGGATGTATGTGTGTATGTGTGTGTGTATGTATGTGTGTATGTACAGTATATATATATATATATATATATATATATATATATATATATACTGTATATGTGTGTCTGTGTGTGTATGTGTGTGTGTATGTATGTGTGTGTGTATGTATGTGTGTATGTACAGTATATATATATATATATATATATATATATATATACTGTATATGTGTGTCTGTGTGTGTATGTGTGTGTGTATGTATGTGTGTGTGTATGTATGTGTGTATGTACAGTATATATATATATATATATATATATATATACTGTATATGTGTGTGTGTGTATATGTGTGTGAGGATGTATGTGTGTATGTGTGTGAGGATGTATGTGTGTATGTGTGTGTGTATGTACAGTATATATATATATATATATATATATATATACTGTATATGTGTGTCTGTGTGTGTATGTGTGTGTGTATGTATGTGTGTGTGTATGTATGTGTGTATGTGTGTGTGTATGTATGTGTGTATGTACAGTATATATATATATATATATATATATATATACTGTATATGTGTGTCTGTGTGTGTATGTGTGTGTGTATGTATGTGTGTGTGTATGTATGTGTGTATGTACAGTATATATATATATATATATATACTGTATATGTGTGTGTGTGTATATGTGTGTGAGGATGTATGTGAGGATGTATGTGTGTATGTGTGTGTGTGTATATGTGTGTGAGGATGTATGTGTGTATGTATGTGTGTGTGTATGTGTGTATGTACAGTATATATATATATATATATATATTAGGGCTGTCGAAGTTAACGCGATAATAACGCATTAACGCGACCTCAATTTAACGCGATTAAAAAAATTAGTGCCATTAACGCAAATTCTAGTTCATGTTGAGACTTGACTGGTAGAACAAACGTTTTAATGTCGGACTTGCCACCGTTGTTCATTTGCGGTTTGTTAACATAATGTAACCGATCGTGGTAGTGATGCACTTGCATAATAAAGAAATAAATACACGCTATATTCACAAGTTGTCGGGAGCAGAACACTTTATTACACTTAATTAACTTCTTCTTCTGTACCGAATACCGGAAAGCTGAGTCGAGCACGTTAGTTCATGAACTATGGAAGCCCCAAAGGGTCAAAACACACTCACTTCGTGTAGAAACGTCCATCAAACCATCGTCACGATACAACCACAGACAAGTCTGATACAATAACTACGCCTTATCCCACCTAAAGCACCGCTGATCTACAATGTTTGCTGATGGAGAAATTCTAACCTACAATCTGACATTTACTGCCTAGTATGTGAGTGAATAAAACTCCCTTACAGTTTTCTCTTGTCCCAGCAGTTTTTAACATCAGTACATTTAGCATAAAATGTGTTCACCATTTTAATTGTAACATTTCACATAAAAATCCTTGTTTTCTATAACATTTACACAGATTTTTTTTTAATGCGATTAATCGCGATTAACTATATGAAATTCTGAGATTAATCGCGATTAAAATTTTTAATCGTTTGACAGCCCTAATATATATATATACTGTATATGTGTGTGTGTGTATATGTGTGTGTGTATGTATGTGTGTATGTATGTGTGTGTGTATGTGTGTATGTACAGTATATATATATATATATATACTGTATATGTGTGTGTGTGTGTGTATATGTGTGTGAGGATGTATGTGTGTATGTACAGTATATATATATATATATATATACTGTATATGTGTGTGTGTGTATATGTGTGTGAGGATGCCAGGGCCTTGTTTACCCCCAGACATTGCCAGTAAAGTCTGTGTGCACCACTAGGGATTTGAACCCTGGATCCTGGCATAGTGGCCACCCAAGCGCCCATAAATAAATATACCGCCTCTATATGCATTAACTACTAATAACAAGCATCTAACTCACCCCACAGTCAGTTCCATTACATCAGTGAAACCAGAACCGATGATCATGACTACACTATAATCACCTGTTTACGTTTTGTAAATGTTTCCGGCAGTTATACGAGGCGTCGCGGGTGCGTCACGGCCTGATGACCCTCGGCCCGAGCGGAGCCGGAAAGACGACCGCCATTAACATCCTCATGCGCGCCATGACAGAGTGCGGCGCTGCTCACAGAGAGATGAGGATGAACCCCAAAGCCATCACCGCGCCCCAGATGTTCGGCCGTCTGGACGCCGCTACCAACGACTGGACCGACGGGATCTTCTCCACCCTGTGGAGGAAAACTCTCAGAACTAAAAAGGGTGAGCATGAGCTGGGTTTTAAAAACTCTTCCAAAGTTATCAGCCATTTGAAGGGCAGAGTGAACCATTGTTCTGGTCTGAAGTGAGAAAAATTAACAACTTCAGGCTTTAAAACCCCCAGGATTCTTTGCTGTATTTGAAGTAGCAGCATAAACCAGTACAAACACATAACTGCAGCTCATGTATTAAACATGACATTAATATTATTCAATTATTATCTTTAGGCTTTGTAAATGTTTTCACTCCCTCAGAATGAGCACTGCACACTGCACATCATGTATTTATTCTTTATTCAGGAGAAAACATCTGGATTGTGCTGGATGGGCCAGTAGACGCCATCTGGATCGAGAACCTGAACTCGGTGCTGGACGACAACAAAACTCTGACCCTGGCGAACGGTGACCGGATCCCTATGTCCCCGAGCTGTAAGCTGGTGTTTGAGGTGCACAACATGGACAATGCTTCTCCCGCTACCGTCTCCAGAGTGGGCATGGTGTTCATGAGCTCCTCCGCTCTCAGCTGGAGACCCATTCTGCAGGTTCTCATTTATAACTGCTAACTCTCACTTACTGCTTAGTCCTGATCAGGGTCAAGGGGGATTCAGATCCACCCAGGAAAAAAGCTAGATGCAAAGAAGAAATACCACATTGACAGACAGACTCAAACCTAGAGGGAATTTAGATCTGCTAATCCACCCACTGGCAAGTATTAAGAAGTAGGAAGAAAATAAGGATTCTGTGGGAAAGTGGATCTTATGATCTTAAGTTCTAATGGGCTGAAGGGATTCCTCATTACAGGCAGCTGTAGCCTAGCGTTTAGGTACTGGACCAGTAATCAGAAGGTTGCTGGTTCAAGCCCCACCACTGCCAGGTTGCCAGGGCCCTTAACCCTCATTTGCTTAGATTGTATACTGTCACAGTACTGTAAGTCGCTTTGGATAAAAGTGTCTGTGAAATACTGAAAATGTAAATGTACTGCTGCAATAGCGGCCTCTGCTGGCTGGTCGAGACACCGCATGACACAGATGGTGAATAGCGGAGAGCAGTGCGTGACTCTCAGTACGCCATACTGATCCCTGCCCACCTAATGCAGGTGAAAAGAAGTGGCTGCTACACATGTGTCGGAGGGGGCATGTGTTAGGTACTGTGCTCCTCAGTCAGGGTCGAGATTTACAGCAGTAGAGCAGATATTTATATGAGATATTTATACTACAGAGATACCATCAGCCAGAACCAAATTCCTTGTGTTTATCCGATAAATCTGATTCTGATTCTGAGATATAACTGGGGAATTGGATGTGATTAGATTTGGAGAAAAAGGGAAAGATGCAACCATGCTGCTGTAGAAATAAAGTCTCAAATAAAATAAAACATGATGTGTCGTTTTCCCTTGGTGGTTACAGTGCAGTCAAACTAAATAAAAATATAAATGTACAATATTTATTCTTCCGTAACAGGATTCCTTAACAGGTCTCACTCTCATCATCTGCTTAGTAAAATAAGGAATAATAATAATGAAGCTTTTTGTGACCAGTTATAAGTCTGGTTAATAACAATTCAAGCTGCAGTATATCAAAGTGTGTGTGTGTGTGTGTGTGTGTGTGTGTCAGGGCTGGACCAACAAGCGCAGTGCTCAGGAAGCTGACAGCCTGATGAGCCTGTATGATAAGATATTTGAAGATGCTTATATATTCATGAAACAAAACCTCAAGCCAAAAATGCAGCTCTTGGAGTGCAACTACGTTATGCAGGTAAACTACAGTCATGCAGTATGAAAGAGTGTGGTCAGTACTTCAGTACTTCATTATCAGCATCCAGATCAGTTTTAAATCTTTATTAATGATCATTACACTTGAATAATTACTCGGTTACTATTACGTTACTTTACTGCGCTGATACCCGTACTGGTGCTCACCACCTGACGTGTGTGTCCAGTCGGTAAACCTGCTGGAGGGTCTGATTCCTCCTAAAGATGCTGGAGGCACGTTGAGCAGCGAGCACCTGGAGCGCCTCTTCGTGTTCTGCATGATGTGGAGTCTGGGAGCTCTGCTGGAACTGGATGACCGGGACAAGATGGAGCTGTTCGTTCGCTCTCATGAAAGCAAGCTTGACCTGCCACCGACAGAGCCTGGCCAGACCATGTTCGAGTACATGGTCAATCAGAACGGCAAGTTTACCACATCGACTTAATAAAGCTGGAGGCAACAGGTATTCCTGGTGTTTTTGGGACTGTGGGGTATTTTGGTGATTGGAATCGTGTCTCTGCTTCCGGAAGCAGATCAGGGAACAAACGACTGCGTCCAGCCTAATAAAAAATGAGCCCTCACTATTAGGGATGTAACGATGCACCACGAGACAGTTAAAAATCCATTCACATGTGTAACGATTCAAATCGGTTTACATGTACAGTATAATGAATCGATATTGACTTTAAGCAGCAGAGGGCGCTGGTGCTATTCACCTCGCCTGGTTGAAGTCACTACAGGGTTGCCAGGTTCAGAATGTATTTATGTGAGGATACTTTCTTTATTTGTATCATTTATGTATTTATTTAATGTGGGGTTTGTTTTAAAATTTCATTTCAGCTTTTTTACACAAAAAGGGAAACGTGCAGCATTGTTTTGCATAGTTTGCACCTACCTCAGAAATAAAAGGACTTTCATTATTTAGATAAATAAAAGATAAGCACAAATGCAGTATTTTTTATTTTTTTTTAAAGAGAATAATAAAAGGAAAATTTGTCTTCAATTTAATTTTGTTTAAAACAATCTGGAAAAATTCGTATCGTGAATCGCATCGTGGGTAGTGTATCGTTACATCCCTACTCATTATTGCTGATTATTTGCAGCCTATAAAGTGGATTTTTTTTATTTCAGGTGACTGGGA